>NW_010274642.1:0-13419 GCF_000690775.1 Eurypyga helias | reverse complement strand
GCCGGAGTTAAACCACGACACCGTCCATACTTAGCAGTAAGGGATCCCTCTTGTTCTATGCAGAGGTGTGATCCTGAAGATTGGCTGATGCATTTGTTCTGTACACGTTGGTCATTGTAGTTTTGTCTGAAGCTTGAACCCAAAATCAGACACCTAACACTCAGCTGGACTATCTCTTCCTCTGAACTTCTAGTTTTGGTGAGCCCATTCAGCCCCTACTCCCCTCTCCTTGTTATTTTACTCTTTGTTTAAAAGATTCTCAGTGTAACAGAGGAAATTCATTAAAGACTACTCACAATTAAGAGCTACTCAGCAGTATAGACAAACAAAAGCAACAGAACACATCAGAGTATTTTCAGTGGGATGCAGTGGGAATGCTAACACATGTTAGCTTTGGCGCTGTGTTAAAGAATAAATGAGTTACTGGACTTCTTTGTCATCTCTCTTTTGGTTCCTTCTTCATTTAATTTTTTCTATCATGGTGTTAAATTTAATTAAATTTAAAAATACATCTAGGCTGATGTTTGAAATGACAGTGTCTTCGTATCCAAAGACACTTGTCTGTCAGATCATAAACTTCTAATTGGAATTTAATGTTCCCAGCTTTTGTTTGGCAGTGTTTATGTTACTGCATCTGGAGGAGACTGAAAGGTGCTTTAACTCTACCTGTCAATGGATGAGAACATTATATTCGTAGTGCAGTGTGTAATTAATGATGCATGAGTCAGAAGAGAGTTTAATTTTGTATTTGGAATTAAGTTTACATTTCTGAAACTGGTAAACAGAAGTCTAAGCCACATCCAACTGTAATACTGTTCCCCAAATAAAGTTATAATCCTACATCTGCATACATTTTCCCCTTAAATGTAAGATAAAGACTCTGGCAAGAATCTCTCTGAAAACAATAGCCTTAGCCTCTCTGCTCTGGAAGACAGTTGCTCAAGTAGCTTTTGCATAGGTTCAAACCCAGTGAAAAAAGTGAACCCTGGAAGGAATTTTTTTATTTTTAATTTATTAGGGTGCCAACATTAATTTGAGATTCAGCAGGTGAATAAAAATCTACCAAGGGCACTTCTTGACAAGATACCCCTGTGCTCCAGGAAGGATTAGCCCAGATGTGTGTATCATCTGTAAAATCCTGACAGCATTAAGACAAATAAGTAAAAGGAAGTGAAGCTCTAGTACCATTCCAAAGACTTTTGAAATTATCAGGAGATTCAAGTGATCCTCTTTTTCTCCTGAACCACTAAACTTGCAGTTTGTCAGATTAAAAACATATAATCCACAATCCAAACAGGTAAAAAATATGTCAGAATACCTAGGCATTCTGCCTAACAGTTTGATAGGCTCCTACAACTGGAAAAGAGAAGAGTTCCATCGTTTTAAAGCACCAGGATTAAGCACCCCACCTTGTGATAGGCTGGGCGTAGCTCCTTCACTCAGGGTGGCTGCAGAAGCAGGAGGAAATCAGGGCCAGTTAGATCCCAGAGGCAGTTACACATTGCAGAGCGCCTTGTCCATGCACTTCATTTTCCTCGGTAGAAATCTGTTGGGTTTTGAGAGAGGGAAAGGGCTCCAAATGCTGCTTTTTCCTACTAGTCGGAGAGGTCAAACTTTGATGTGTCTCTTCCCTTTCCTAGCATGTCAAAGCCTCAAGCCAAGTACAAAATGTTGTAGTAGGAAACATCTGCTTTCCAAATCTCTGCAGAGTCATCTGTCGCGTAAGCGCTGCGCAGCCAGAGACAGCACATCTGCTGACAAATCAGTCTCGCTCTTCAAACCAAAGAGGTGTCTCGAGGGAGAGTTTCGGGATGGTTGTTGTTGCTGGCTGGGTAACACGGATTTATGCCAACGGTCCCTTTCAGCTCCTTCAGCAGGCGTCTTGGGAATGAGTTTCTGTTACTAATATCCGGTGGATGCACGTAGCTTTTCTTTTTCAGAAAGGTTAGCAGCATCTATTGGGGGTCATTCTTAAAACGAGGCGAAGACGGCATAGCAATCTACGTCTGCTTTGACAGGACAGATAAAGTGGGACCTTCCCCAGTTAGGGTCTCAGGTGTTACACAAGAATTCCTGTGGCCAGCAGTATTTTGAAAATTCAGTAGACTATCCCAAAGTCACATCTTGACACAATTTGACATTGAAATATCAATGAGAAAAGGTGTTACGTGACTGATCTTTGGGTGATGTAAAGACTGGTGCTGAAATTCAGTGTCGAGCACCTGTAAGCCGGCTGACAGTAATTTTTGGCCAGTAGAAACAATGAAAGGAGAGAACTTCCACTCCTCCAATAAGCTCATGTCCTGCAGGAAACAATGCAACTGAATGAAAATGTCAGCGGGGCAGGAAATTTCCTGCTTGAGGAAAATGACACTGATAAGCCAGTATGGTCCCTGTGATGGGAACAAGAGCCAACTGTTCATCATGGTAAGCAAACTCAAAGCTTGACTAGTTCTAAATCTCTAAATCTCTGCTTTACCACCACTCACGTTAGCCCAACTAAACTGAAAACTCCTCTCTTTTAGGAGAGATGTTGAAACAGAGGAGGGAATACAATTCCCCATGTATTGCATGCAAGGTCTTCTGGTCCTGCTGAGTCACCTGCAACGATCAGTGGGTTCCAAAGATGCAGCAACCTCTTTGCTGTTCCTCTGGGTGATGAGGAAATTCTCTTGGTTACGTCTGAGGCTGAGCTGTGCATGGGCTCAGGGTAGAGAAGACAATACTTCTACTGAAAAATGAGACTGCAAGACCAAGTGAAAGAAGGGTAGCTCATGCCTAGATAGGCATATAAATACAAATAAAGATGTGTTTTCAGGAGTTCCTATATTTCCAAGAAACAATTCAATTGTACAAGCTACATCTGCAAAGCCTGATTTCAAAGATAATTGAACAAGGGTTTCTCATACCACAGTAATACTACAAACCAATAATCTTGAATTCCGACCTGTAGAAATAGAGTGATAGTTAAACCCACGTTCTCCTTTATTTTTTTCCCCTCATCACTTCTCCCCGTCATAGAAACACGGAGTAATGATTATGGCTGCATTCTCTTGGTTCTCATTGCGTTTCCCACAGACCATGGACCTTACTGTGGAAGTAGTCATGAGGACGTTTTGAATTTTTGTGGAAGTTCTTAAGAAAACTTCAACCATACTTGTTTTGGAGTTCTCCATTGTGAATATTTCCTGCAGAGTTTTCAATATGGAGCTGCATCTGAATGTATTGCCACATGTTTTGCTGGAATCAGCCCCCATACCAATTGACTAGCCAATATAATTCCAATCTACTATTCTATCATGTATGTATTTCATGAAAGTTATTTACTACCTAATAAAGGATAAAAATAGTAAGTTCCAGTCAGGTTCAGTATTAATCCTAGTCAGTACCTGTTTGATTTCAGTGATGATTCGCCACCAGCTGATTTTGAGACAGTGAGTTGGTTTTTATCTTTTAAAATATGCTTCAGTAATGTTGTGTAAGCACACATTTTTTTGATCAAGATCTCACGTGATAAGAAATTGAATACCATTAAAAAGTCCTCTTAAGTATTGCGTCTGTACAGGTGCATTTATTGCTCAGGTTTGTAGTGTTGTTAAAGGAAGAAGTCAGATTTTCTTTACCAGGGTTTTATTCCATTGCTGGGTTGACAGAAAATCATCTTATTTTCACACTTGAAGATTTTATTGATTGACTCCCAAATCATCTTTCCCAGTCTTTTTTTCTGGGAGTGATGTTTAGCTAGCTGTCCTACAATTAAATGCTCTTAAATAGTGATACAATACTCAGACTTCCAGATTTATAAAGTACTTGTGTATTTCAAGTTTTGTTAAAAATCAATGAGCTGTATTTACTGCATATTCAACAATGTTGTGTGTCTCTGGAACATGTAGGAGTGTCAAATGTGTAAATTCAACTTTATTAAAAAATACCTTTTTTTTGTTTGTGCATGGTCGTCTTTCTGCCAATAAGATCGGAGCATTTAGTAGTTGGGGTTTTTTTTTGCACAAAGTAATCACTGTTCTTGTTTCACGATCCGGAAATGTGGGTTGCAGAAAGATTGCTTTGAGTGAAGGAGCCTAAGAAATCTGTGACAGATCTGAATGCTGAACTTCACTGGAGACTTTTAGTGCAGAGCCTTCACCAAAAGTACTTTTTAATTCTGTTTTCCCAATCTCTGGAAAACTTTTAAATGTGGTGAAATCAGATGCATGAAAATGGTTAGCCCATTGTAGTACTTCTCGTTATCAGTCCGACAGCACAGTAAGGCCAGTTTCTTTATTGCTGAAAGAAATCTGTGATTCTGCAACCAGCAGGGGCCAACTCTCACTTTCTTATCTGGCCTTTTTAATAGGGTAGAGCTCAGAATATAGCTTCCCAAAGGTATTTTTAGTTGGAATTTCTTTTCAGTGTAGAGCGTTACTGACCTTTCCGCTTCAGGTGTGAAACCTGAGTATTTCTTGGTTGTACCACAGCGGTGCTTAGAAGTGTCCATCAAAACTAAGTCCCGAAAGTTCTAGAGATTGAACCAGACAGAGGGGAACAGAAGCACAATAAAAACAGGTGGATTTGTTCAGGTTGGCCCTGTCGGAAGCGGGTGTTGAAACCGAAGCTGTTGCCAGCCTGTTGTCCGCTGGGTTATGAGGCCTCCTAGTGTTACGCCCTCGCATAGATAATTGTTGCTTGTAACCCTCTTACAGTTTGAATAAGATAATTTTGGATATTGCACAATAATGTCTTTTTATGATGCGCCTTTGTATAGATTCAGGATAACGTATAATAATAATTTCTTCTTTTTCTATTTTGACCAAGTATTATCTAAAAGTTCCCAGCTATAGGCTTCCAAGCTGGTGGCAAAATACCTGCTGTCTCCCGGAGAAAGCCATCTTCTTGACTGACCTGTGCCAAAAGGGGAAATTGGTCATGCTGGATTTGAAATTGCTCCCACCTCAGTTCTGATGGCCGTCGTGTGTGTGTGTGCCTGTCTACACTGTTCATAAATATAAACACACAGTCAGTTATATATGAATGATGTACGAGATTTCTAGGATCAATAATATTTCACCTGGAACATTTCCTCAGCAATATGTTTTTACTTTCTGCTCTTCATTAGCAATCAACTCTAGTGTAAGTGGTACATGAAGTAATTTTTTGCTGGGGACTTTCAGGAAGAGTCCTTTATATACCCATTTCATTCTGAATTTTAAGAAAACCAGAAGTATTTTAATATCCATATGTCTTCATTGCAGACTAAACTTGTTTTCTGCCCTTTGGCAGTGCAATTTGATCTTTAATATTTGTGTGTTTAGTACGGTTGGGATATTTCAGAGCCACAACTGACTGGTGATTGAGTCCTTACATAACATCTTTCCTAATAGTAATGCAAATTGGTGTACTTAATGATTTCTTCCCAAAATTATTTGCTGTAAAGGAGGAGAGGAAACAGTTGGATAATTTCAGAAGTATTCAGCTGCATAATATATGAGTATGCAGTAAGATTGTTTTGAAGAGAGAACGCTGTCCTGTACGTTCAAAACCTAACTCAGGAAAACGCAGCGTTCTGTTGTGTGTTCAGTAGTTTATATACTAAGTCAAGGCAACGTGTTCATATTTTTTCCAGATAGTTTTCAACTTACCTTTCCCTGATCAAATTATAATTAATGTTCTATGTTTTACTCTCCCTTCCTTATCCCTTTTTCTTTTACTTAGTTGATTTCTGAATGTTTCCCTTTATTCCTGTGATCTTTTCTTCATAGCGGCACTGTCTCGGTGAAGCTTTGCATAAATCTATCAGCAATGTAAGTGATGTGCACTTACAGCTCGTAAAGAGGGCATGTTTGCACTAACCAGCCTGCATACCCCCTAGTACTGCTTCACGGCTTCAGCCTCTGAATTGGAATACGTGGTAACATCTGGGAGGAGAACGTTTGCCGCCTGTTACCAAAAGCTTGCGTACTGCATCCATTCATCTGCGTAAACGTGTATCTCGCTGGACATCAAACACTGCCTACATGGTCATAATATAAGCAGCATTTTTATGTCATCGTTCAAGCAAGCTTGTGGGAAGTGCAGATGTGTATTGCGGAGCTTTCTACAAAGCATGAGGGTGATGCTCTGTTATAATTTGCAGTTTTGCAATGCAAGTCATAATTGTAGCCAAAATATTCTATTTTTTTTTTAATTATTATTTTAAAAATCCTTACCAATGTTTTTAATGTGCTGAAAACCTTGGAGAAAAGTATTGAAAGTTCAGAGAATAGTGTTTAGAGCTGTTTTCTTTTGAATCCTTAATACAGGAGTGCATAGAAGGAAGGGATGCTCTAACGACATGCAAAGGGAGGCACTAATGTTTTCCGAAATATGCTCTTAAGGGTATCAGTGTATGTACTGAATAATCAAAATAATGTTTAAAATTATGTACTCTTCTAAAAAGTCAGATTTTTAATATTTTAAGTACTTTCAACAAAAAAACCTTACTATTAGAAGGGTAGACTAATCTGACTTGCACGTTAGAATCATTTAATCCTCACTCTCCTTTATTTTCCGTATGGTCTGTTTATATAAAGAGGTGTCTCCAGAGGGTGACTCATTTCAGGCTGTGGTTCTACAGTCCCTTCAGTCTGGTGGAGGCGTCAACTGCTCAAGAAGGGTATTCCTGATCTGAGATGGTCAGACTTCTCTTGGTCATCTCAGTTGAAATGTTTTTGCATTTCTGGGGAAAAAAAAAAAAAAAAAGAAAAAAAGTTGTTTTGCCGTTGGCCCAGTCTAAAAATGTTTATAAATGGTGTACGGAGAATTTGGAGCAGGAGCTTATATGAGAGACATTTAACTTCAAGCCAAAATTCCATTTTTTTGTGCATCTTAATAAAAATTTGGCTCAAGTAGCGCACTTGAGTCCATTTCAATGTTATGGCAAATGTCCTTTTAGGGTATGGTGATAAACCTCAGGTTCTGCAGGACTGAGCAGGACTTCCCCTAGAACGGTTCCTCCTGCTGGCTGTGGTCAACGGGACAGGGCAGCGGTGAGAAACCTGAGGGACAGAAACACAGAGAAAGGGACAAGTAAGAGTAGACAGAACATCTGTCCAGTATCTTAGTATTCCTGCCACAGGCACTCAGAGGAGGAGGAAGAGGATCTGAGTGAATATTATGGGATTGTCTTCATAAAAGAATTTTAAGCAGTAATTTGTGTAAAAGAGTTCCCACCTGATTGCTGAGGTTAAACCACAGCACCAGTGCAAAGAATTGGACTGAATAGTTTCTTAAGATTATCCAAACTGCATGTTCCTATGGAAAAAGAACAAAGGAGGGAGGAGAGAGACACAGGAGTGTGGGGTGGATGAAATACAAGGAGTAGGGGGACTGGAGGTAAGTCGCAGTAGTAGTCTCAGGGAAACAAACAAAAACGGCCAACAAAGCTGCGAGTTTGTGGGTGGTGGTTGCATAGGAGCAGAGGTGGTCTAAAGAAGCGTGAGCTGCCTGAAGGCACAGGGGAAAGCAGACCTGCAGACAGGCTCTGGGTATCGCTATGTGCAGCCTGGCAGAGAAACGGGAAATAAAGGCAAGGCCTACAGGTCCTCACAAGAAGGACCCAGGTGGGTGTGAGGTTACAGAAAGGTGGGGGAAGAGAGAAGGGCCCAAGGGTCAACATGGTATGAATTAAGGCAGATGAGGATGTGAGTAGATCAAAGGGGAGTTTAGGTAAGATAGGTTTTTTGTTTGGTTGGTTCTTCCCTCCTGGAGAAGGAAGACCTTAAGTAGCACATTGCAATACCAGGTGATGATACGCAGGTGAAAATTCAGATCTGGCCATGCTGGCAGTTGCATGATGCAAACAAACGGCATCAGTGGAGCGAGTTTCTGGGGTTGAAGAGAAAGAATACACCACGTGGTTGCGTCACTGGTTTGTCTGACCAGCGTGGCAGCCCTGGCCACAGTATGCTGAAAGAGGTCGGCCGAGAAGTCTGGGGCTTCTGAGGAAACTAGAGTTCCACGACACAAAAGGGAAGTTTCTGTAGAGATAAGTAACCGGTTGAAAGAAAGGTGTGAAATACGGTGTTATCGCAGTGAAGGTGGATTATCAGTGGAGTTACACTGATACCCAACATGTGTTCTTGTGCAGGTTGGTTATGAATAAGGTGGGAAAGTTTGCAACTTATGAAAGGTACTCAGGGAGGGAAGGACAAAGGCTGTCTGAACAGCTGTATAGAACAGCTGTAAAAAGCCAGGGGAGATGGCACTAAAATAGGTGATGAAATTCAGGCGTAGATAAATGCAAAGTGAACACAAGAGGAAAAAAAAAACCCAATTCTAACTTCTTTCATAAAATGATGAACCTCACCCTGACCTGATACAACCAGAGACTAGGTTTGGGGACTGTGCTATACAATTCCATGAACACATCACCTCCGTGCGCAGTAGGAATCACAAAAGCAAATAAAACATTAGGAATATAGGAGGGAAACAGAGAACTTAACATCTGAAACCATCTAAACCGCTATATAAAACCAGAGTTGATTCGCATTTTAAACACTATACGCTGCTTTGGTCTCCTAATCTTAGAAATAAATAGTAGGAAAGGGGCAAAAGTAGGAGGAATGTGATGAAAGCTATGAAATAGCTTCATACAGGGAGTGACTCATTAAGCCAAAACTGTTTAGTATGGAAAAGGGTGTAGGGAGGGAAATGATGGAGATCAACAGAAACATAAGTTCAGTAGAGTTAATGAAAAGGGAATGTCTTTTGACTCCTTTCCATTACAAGTATTAGAGGTCATCATGTCAAATTGGCACATCTATATGGAACTTGCCACAGGATATTGTGGATAGTAAAAGCTTTTATGGATTCAGATAGTGGTTGTATTTAATTAATATTTCTTCTATGAATTTGCCCCAAAATACCTCTCTTCTGGTTTAAGAAAAGTTGCTGGGTGCTGGTAGAGTTTAGAGTCAAGGTGCCTTGGCCTCGTTTTGCCTGGTTAACCCAGGCTGGCCATTTCTGGAGGCAGAACAGGAGGTCAGACAGACCTTTGGTCTGACATGGTACAATTTGCATGTGATGTTTATATTTAATGCACTTAGTAAAAGGTTTTACGTGTATAGTTCAGATTACAGAATGCAGTATAGGCCTTCACTGCACTCCTTCAGCTGTAGCTAATCTGTTTCCAGCGTACCTGAAGCAAAATGCCACTGATACGTAGAAGGTGGAGTATATCTGCCCAGACACAAAGACTCGATGAATTTGAAATGCAACGAGCCATGCTCATTTCATTCAAATTAATTTGCTGCTTTTGTTTGAGTGCTAATTTTCCTTTAACTTTAGCTTTTTTCTTTCAAATCTGCTTAAGCTGTGTCCTTCTGAAAAAAAACCCCAACACATCTTTGACAATAATGTTCGTGCTGCAAGTTGTCCTTGGTATGCCGCTATTAATTTTTTGTTAAGCAGTGGGGTTTAATGTTCTGTAAATCAATAAATTGATGTGCAATGTCGTTATTAATTTGTCATAATTAATTTTAAAATATGCTGAATCAAATGACACTATCAGACTATCATTTATAATCCAGTTTTCCGCAATGCTCTGAGGCTTGAAAAGTATCCTTACTGACTCAAATTCTTTTTCACATGGCAATTTCATTTTTCCTTCCTTTGAGTCACTGTAGCAAAATTCTCTTTTGGTTAAATCTTGTTTCCAGAATTGGAAGGCATCTCTCTCGTGTTTGGCTCTGAAGGGAATACAGCTTTAGTATTTTCAGTCTAAAAAGATGCTATCTAATGTGAAGAACAAAGTATAGCATTATTATAAAAAGAAAATGTGAGGTTTTTGAGGAGAACAGTATATTAAAGTGCTTGTTGGGTGAAAAGCAGCATTTGTAAAATCAGGTGTTTCTAAGAAAATGACTATTTGTGACTCAGCTTGCTTAGATCTTAGATCTTGAAAACCAGCAGAAAAATCACTCTCATAGTATTATTGAGCTAACAAAAAAAAAATCCATCAAGTGTAACATTTTATTTGTGATGTAGGGTGGTAGGCTACCTTTTCTTTTTAAATGCAAAAACTACCAGTAAGATAGGACCATATCATATCAAAAGATAAAAAAAAAATCAATCTAAACGTTGCAGGCTATCCTTCCCTGTCAGCTGCAGGATTTTCCTTACGGAACTGATGATGTTCCCCTGAAGAACAGTTTGTCTTAACCATCAAGTGTTTGATTGCAGACCTTGATAGTGTCATTTTTATTGATCTTTATACCAAACCTAGAAGTAAATTTTGATAATTCGGCCATGAAAAAGTGTGCTATGAGTCATGCTGTAGTGTGAACTGACAGATGTGATAACCCTTTCAAAACTGTTTAAATGTAATTATTATATCTCTGAGATAAAATATTAACAACAAATTCAGTAGGTGGATGACATTGCTTGTCTGTCTTTTAGTTAGCATCCTGGCTTTAAAAATGTCAAGTGGTTTTTTTTTCTTTTGAATGCTTTTTTCAGAGTTGATGTTAATCTTAATGACTAATGGATATTTGCTGTTCTGTTATGGGTTAGATCTCCTTACTGAAGCAGAATCTGGAGATGCAGCTTTCCCAGTCACAGAGCTCTTTGCAACAGCTACAAGCCCAGTTCAGTCAGGAGAGGCAGAGGCTGACTCAGGAGATCCAGGAATTAGAAGAGGAGCACCAGCAAAGGCATAAGTCACTTCAGGAAGCCCATATCCTTGCTTTTCAAAACATGGAAGAAACAAAAGAGCAAGAACAGAAGGCAAGTTCATATGGATAGTCCAAATCACGCAGAGAGTGCTGCCATTTTGGCAATTTGTGTACACAGCTGGAATTTGTACAGCAAAGTGTTGGTATGACTACCTAACTTCCTCTGCAGCGGATGTCTTATGGCAACAGGTTTATCCAGTTAAATCTGATGAAGACATTGAAAATCATCTCTAATATTGGCATTGTTTCATGTCTTCCTGCTTTATACTCTATCAATATATGCGTAGGTGTATATATATGTAAAATTATCAACAAACACACGTGTATTTACAGTAGTTTGACATAGTTATCCATAGCATTGTATTCTAGTTTTGGTTTGGAATAGGTTTCTCTGTATTTTCCATTATAGTTACCTAACTATGCATGTGTTTTCTGATATTTCCTGTCAATTGACTCCTTTCATAATGTACTTTATATTTTTGTTACTATAAAATTGTGTAAACTATGTTCTGCGACTTGCACAATAATTTTCATGTCCAGAGCAATGTCACACCGAAGATATTTTTCTCAAAACGCTGACTAAACCAGCTTTAAAATTGAAATTTTGGCAGTGCATGTACTTAGTAGGGTGTGTCTTAAGGTTTTTTTAAGTTCAGATCCATAGTGTACCTGTGCAATCAATTTTCCTGTTGTCCCCACTTAATGTACTTCGATTCAGGTCACAGACTGCTCTTGGAGCACACAAGGTGGGTTCCTTTTGTTCAAAAAGTGGGAACATTTTGCTTCATACACTTCAATAAGGAATAAAGAGGGGTGTCCGTGGGAGCAAAAATCCTCACGTGTATTGCGTGCGCGCTAGCCCCATCCACGGATCTGCGCCTTGTCACATTGCTTGATAATGTGAATACAGCCATAGATAGGGGCCTGCTTTTTCTGTTTTCCAACTGTGAGCAGAACAGAGCTTTTGTGCACAGGTAAGCTTGATAACCATCAGCCACTGAAAAGAAAGAATATAGTAGTAGAATAGCTTAGTGAGAGAAGAAAATATGAGCAATATTAATGCATTTTTAATAATTTCTAGAGTATGCCAGTGCCTGCTTTTTGTTGTCAGTTGCTTATTGTTTCATATTTTATAAAGTCCCTAAGCTGGTATAGAACAAATGTCAATTTTGATTTCATAGGAATTAGAAGAACGTTTACAACAGAAGCACTCAGAAGAACTTCAGGCGCTGAAAGAAACACATAAACAGGCCATGGAAGGTTTCAAATTGGAGATGGAGCAGGAACTTCAGACTCTACGATTTGAGCTGGAGGATGAAGGAAAAGCTATGTTAGGTATGCTATTTTCCAATATGCAGGATTTGCCCCAAACCATTCTTTCTACTCATACAAATATACATGCAGATATATGTTACGTACGTGTGTGTGTATTACAACACTTTAATGTTTCTAAGCATCGTTCAATGTTGACCTAGTCGTTCCTCTTAAAATCAGTATAAGCTTTAACAGGTAAGCCCAAACTCTGTTCCCTTTTGGCAGACCTTCCCCTTAAGTTTTTTCTGGGAGGAGTAAGCGAGCAAATTTCATGATGGAGAATGTTTCTGAAGGGGATGGAATGACAGGACCATTTCTTAGCTGATGTAAGCAGCGTGTGTTAGGTCAGCAGCCGCACTTGCTGGGGCTGGACTGTTGTTAATTTCCGTAAACATTTGCAAAATTAACTTTTCTCTTTGTTCGTGGTAACTAGCTTCCTTGCGCTCAGAGCTAAATCATCAGCATGCAGCGGCAATTGACCAGCTGAGGCACAACCACCAACAAGAACTGGTAGCTGCCAAAATGGAGCTTGAAAGAAGCATAGAGCTCGGCAGGCGACAGGTAGGAGGCATTGCTGGCAAATGCCGGTAAAACTGCATCATCACGCTTGGTTTTCTTAGCTGGAAGCAAGAACTGTTGTGAACAAACAACAAACATGTAATCCCTCAGTCAGCCAGCACCAGCAGATAAAGCATCCTTGCCAGCTTACCTGCACTGCCTCGCTCAGCGGTTTCTGCCTTCAGCAAACATCACTGGATGCCCAGGAAAGGCTCCCGTGTGAAGGCAGTCTCCCCTTGGAATTGTGCGGCTCTCTGGGAGCACGCTGGCGAGCTGTGGGAGGAAACTGCCAATTCTCGCAAAGTTCTCCCTCTCCTTGGCTGGCAGCAGGACTTAAAAAGGAAAGACCTGTCTCTTTCCAAAGCCTAAGTGATATGGCTAAGAAGTGGTTCCGTAAAACCAAATGATTGCTTCAAACTTAAGAGGTAGTTTAGTATCTTCTTCTTTCAGGAGCCAAATTGGAAAAGGTAAATTAGGATGTAAAGAAGGCAGAGAAGACAACATAACAGTGTGCAGCTGTTTCTTAAAAAAAACCTACCCAAAACCAAAATAACCAAAACAAACCCCCCAATCCACTATGGACAACCTTTGCTTTCAGCAGCAAACTGATCCATTCACTTTTATCTTTTGTTTTTCACTTTATACACAATCAGTTTCTCCAGTAGTAACTAGAAATTCAAAGCTTGATCTCTGCTGAAAGGAAGCTTGACTTCTGGAAATAAAACAACCAGAAAATTACTTCTTTATTTGCCTATAGATAGGCTTTTCAGGACTGATTTACTGAGAGTTCAGCACCAAGGAGGTGGAGTGGTTTTAGAAATATATTGTCGTGGTTTAACTC
>NW_010274641.1:6742-8402 GCF_000690775.1 Eurypyga helias | reverse complement strand
GGCAGGGCTGCGTGTGCTCGCCCGGGCGCCTGCCCTCGGCCCGGTGCTTGGGGTCAGCTTTGCCTCTGTCGGTCAGCGCGTTGTGCGGGGCGAAGAGCCGCGTGGGGACGCCGCGTCCCGCTGCCCCATCGCTGTGCGCTCTGCTGCTGGAGTCTCCAGCCCGTAGCAGGTTCCAGCCGTGTTGCTGCCCCCGTGGCTCTGGCCCGCAGCTTGCCGCAGTGGGTTTTGCTTTCGCTGGTGGGTTGCCGTAACTGAGGCTGGTGTAGCCTTACAACCTTCATTAGAGGTGGCATGTGGGCAATGTCGTCCTGTTTTGGTGCGTAAGAAGACAGTGAACTCTAATTGCTTAGGTCAAGTAGTAAAACATTCCTCCTGCTTCAGCACTTTGCTACTCTCAAAAAATAAACGTAAGCACCAAGAAGTTGCTTCTGTTCGCCACACTGGTTTGTTGTGCCGCCCTGCCTTCGTCTGGTGTGAACTGACATTGTTCCCGTGGCACTGATTTTGTTTCTTTCTGTTGTCCTTTAGGAGCGACATTTACAATGTTAAGAGCAGTTTTAAAGAAGAGCCGTGAGGGTGGAAAAGGGAACAAGAAGGACTCAGGTAGGACCATTCCCAGCGTCCTTTGCGGTTGGGTGAGCTGTGCGTTGTACCGTGGGTTCCACCGCAGCCGCGGTGTCCACCTCGGGGCAGCAGGGAGTCCTGCTCCGGCACCCGCTGCAGGGGTGTTGGCCACAGGCTTTGGCTGGGCTGCTACAAGCAGAGCATGAGCAGCAGGACTAAAGCCTCCCGGGAGGCGTATACCCCGCACGCAGTCCTGCTGGGAATCCCAGTTGCTGCTGGGAAGGACGAGTGTCTCGCTCTCGGTTCTTCCCACGCTGCATGTGTTGTCTGCCCGTCTTAAACGTGGCCCGAGGGTCAGAACCCTGAACTACAGAAACATGTCTTAAACTACTTTCTCAATTACCTTATAGAAAAGATGATGTATTGTGGGTGGTAGAATCTTTTTATTCATGTATTTAGAAAAACAGTGATGGAAAATAAATTGAATGAAAAGTTTTGAAGTTGGTTGTCAAACTTCTGCTATGTTGCTAGTTTTGCTTTAACTACAGAGATTTTTGAAGGCAAAATTAATCATCAACAATTTTGCTTTAAAAGAAGTAAATCTGATTCTACTGTTAATCATAAATTCAGTGGGCTGCTACTCACCATTGTTGCCTTTCAGGGAAGAGGGTAGCTGGGGACGCTCATTGCCACTTTCGGGGGCAGAGGCGAGCAGCGATGCCTGCGAGAAGGGGTGGGAGTTACAGAAGGGCAGGTGTTGGTGGCTGAGGACGAAGCTTACCTGCTCTGTGCTGGTCACGCGGGTCTTCGCTGCCGTGGCTAGAAAGCTGACGGACCCAGGGACAGTTACCTCCTCTTCACAGGGAGATTTTTAACCTGATCAGTCTGCTAACATAGACTTAACACATCTCATTTCCGGGGGAGTTAGAACCTGTGCTCTCTGTCAGAGTGTTGCTCTTTGGCAGCAGAAATTTATTACTCAATAGAAAATCCTTAAAAATAACCAGCTCTGTAGGGTATGAAGTCCAGAACGTAACGCAGACTGCCACGCTCAGGCTGGTCGGAACCTTGAGAACGACGCAGGCATGGTTTCTCC
>NW_010274641.1:0-6712 GCF_000690775.1 Eurypyga helias | reverse complement strand
CGGAGCTCAAGCCTGTCCCGAGCTACCCAGAGCCCGCACAGGGGGTGTCTGACGTGTGCGCCTGCGGACAGCGGTTCTGTGCCCAGCTGGCAGGGAACAGGCTCTTCAGGAAGTCCTTGGGGTCTTTGGAAGTTCACACCCCGCCACGGTTTCTTCTGAGGGACTGAAGGATGGGCTGGCCGGAAGGAAGCCCGGCTGGCGCGAGCTCAGAGGTGCGCAGGGGCGAGCACGGGGCGGGACGAAGGCATCCTGCTACGCCTGCGCGTGCTGCGGGCTCGGCCGCCGGCGGGAGCCGTTAGAACACGGGGCTAAAGATTCCTGTGGCGAGGCTTTCGTGGGTACGTTTTTCCTTGATGTGCTCGATGGAAATTGGTTTAAGCTCGAAAGGAAAGCCGGGCTGTTTGGAACGGAGCTCTGACCAGGCTTTGATTAAAACCTGAAGCTTGAAAGCCCTTTCCCTGTAGGTCAGAAAACACAGTTTTTAGTTAGGATCTTGCCACATCTGTCGGGATTAATGTCTGCCAAAGAGGATTTTTTCCCTTTGTTTTTCCAAACATGCCGCTTTCTGGACACTAAGGGGGGTGCTAGAGTGTGGGAGGGGTTTTGGTTGCATGCTTTGTGTGTATTTTTGGGTTTGTTTTTTAAGCAAAGCTCCAGAGTTTCATGTATGAATGGAACGTTCTGGAAACCAAGTACTGGGAACAGGCGGTAAATAACGCGTGGCTGGTGACAGCTGCCTTCAGGGGAGCGGTGCAGTAGCAAACGGGGAGGCTTCTCTCAGTTCCGTGGGCACAGAGGTTCGGTTTGCTTGCTGGTGAAGTTCTGGTGAAGTTTCCAGGTGTTCCAGAGCTCGGGATGTAGCAGGAGGTGGATGAGTGGTGCCAAGCCCGCCCCCCTGCAAGACTGCTGTGGCCTTCCGGCAGCAGGCGCCCGGTTCGGACACCGAGCAGTAGGAGGTGACCAGGCCTTACGCTGCCGCAGCCGTTTGAACTGACCGTATGAGGGTTCACCCCACACCCCAGCAGGCGAGACGAGGCCCCGCAGCCTCCAGCTGCCGCCCAGGAGCAGTGGCTCTGCCTTGGCCGTCAGCGGGGGGTCCACGGCGGGCGCAAGAGGGTTTGGCGGCAGGCTGCAGGAGGTTTAGGCTGAACTGCGGCAGCCTGTGCCGAAGCGCAGTAACCCCTGCGGTCCCCTGGGCACCCGTGGCAGGAACGGAGCGCCTGGAAGTCTGCGCAGCACCGAGCCGAGCAGGATGGTTCCTGTTTCCCTGAGCAGGGCTTCCTGTTTGTGCACCGGCTGCATCTTACTGGGACTGTGTCCGTTAGCCTTGTGGGACCGGTGCCGAGGGGAGCGATGGGGGGCGTTTCCTGGACCGAAGGCACAACTCTGGTATTAAAAAGTCTACAAAAGGGTTAAAGGACAAAACAACATTAGTAGTGTTTTTTTAAAAACGTTGATGTTAGAGTTTCCTCATTTGCCCAGACACAAGGGCCTAGGAGCTGAACCTGCCCAGAATGTTTCTGAAATCTACCTGCCGAGTACGTTAACCACAGTTTTTAATAGTCTTGTAAATGCAGCGTTATCCTGAAAAAGAGGGCTGCCAGAATAAGTGTTGGTGCTTCTGGGAGAGAGGCTGAATCGCTAGGCTGCAGACTGGTAGAGGGTCGTTATATAAACAACTTCTGCCCTGATCAGGTGGGACTCTCATGTGGGAATCTCACTTTTGGGTGGAAAAACAGCACCTTGGGCTACTCCAGGAGCAGTATGCGAGCTGTACGTGGTTGGGCTCACATCCTGCATTCACTTCAGTAATAATTTGTTCTTCTACCGTTGTTTTCATGGACTCATACAATTCCAGAGCAGTTTGGGTGGGAAGGGACTGTAAAGCCCTCCCAGTGCCACCCCCTGCCATGGGCAGGGACACCTTCCGTAGCCCAGGGTGCTCCAAGCCTCATCCAGCCTGGCCTTGGGCACTCCCAGGGATGGGGCATCCACAGCTTCTCTGGGCAACCTGTCCCAGTGTTCCCACCCTCTGCGGGAAGAATTCCTTCCTGATGTCCCCTCTCCATCTCCCTCTGTCCGTTTAAACCCATTACCCCTTGTCCTGTCACTCCCTACTCCTTGGAACCCCCCCCCAGCTTTCTTGTAGCCCCCCAGGCACTGGAAGGGGCTCTGAGGTCTCCCTGGAGCTTCCCTTCTCCAGGCTGAGCCCCCCAACTCTCCCAGCCTGTCCCCAGGGCAGAGGGGCTCTGAAGGTGTCTTTCCTAGAGGAGGTGGCAGAGCTGTCGTTTCGGCTGGGCGTCTGTTGCTGTAACTCAGTCTGTGTGAGCCTCCTCAGGGCACACGCTGCCTTCGTTTTAACAGACTTTGTTTTGTAGATGCAAGATGATCTCGTCTCTTTGTCTTTATTTCCACCCTGCATTTCTTTCAAACTGCCTGTGTTGTTTTCCTGGTTGATCGTGGATTGTGTGTTTCCCAGTTTCCTTCCTTGAGATTTCTAAGTTCATCTCTGTAGCCACAAGCAGACTCTGCCTCTGGCCTCTCTCGGGAGGAGCTGACCGTTGTTGTGTTCATGCAGCACAGAAACTCCGTGTCTTGGTGTCGCAGCTCAGTAAATCAGAGCCACAACTCCAGTGCCGCAGGGTCACCCGCAAGCCGTGTCCGAGCCTGCGACGAGCTGATAGCACCGAGAGGATACCTCATAAGCTTCAGAAGATAAACAAAACCACTGTTAACTATGATTGGTTTAGTAGATGTTCGCAGTTGGCTACTTGTTCTTAAAGGCTTCAGAATGCGTCTGAGGTAGCTGTGCACTGGGGTTTCCTTTGGGGTGTATGTGCTGCCAGCCCCTGCGCCACAGAGCTGTCGGCGTTCTTGAGCTGTCCTAACGCCAGAGCTCGCCCGCGTCCTGGGGGTCGGCGCTTATTTTTCACTTGCTGAGCAAGAGACCATCCAGTGTAAAACACTTGTCACGTGTTTCACCTTGAAAAGAGAGAGCCCCGTATGCTGGATTTCAACAGAACGTGCTTAATTATTTCGGGTGGCTCTTCAGTAGCGTGAGCATTGTCGTGCTGTTGACCCAGTATCAGGCCTGAAGGCACATGAATAATGGAAGTATTGTGCTTAGTTTGCAGCGCCCTTCCCGCACGAATCCCATCGGAAGTTTAGCATCGCATGTAGTACATGGTATCCGTGAAAACACCGTTGATTTCGGTTGAAATGAGTGGGGTAAGTAGTTGGAATGTTTGTGTTCCAGTGTAAAGGCTTGTTAGACGCTCTCGTGGTGCTCGGGCAACAAGGGAGAAACGGTTACGGCAGCAAAAAGGTAATGTGCAGCCTGTAATACTGTGGTGCTTTACGGGTGGAGATCCTGGAGAAACGAGATCCATGTGTTTGACTCTGGGTGATGAAATAAAAGGCGTCGAAGCGCTTCTGCATCGGCCTTTCGGTGGTTGTCTGCATAGTCAGGTTTCTCTAATTAGGGCTTCAGAAAAGCCCGGATCATTCTTGGGTCTTGTTTGATTCTTGTAGAACAGACCTAAATTTTTACAGTAGAGGGGTAGTTTCCTTTGGTTTTCCTTGGCCCTGTGCGCGGGATCCGTAAGTAAGTCTCTCTGACCTGGATGTGTGCGCACCAAGTTTTGGAAGGTTGGGATCGGACGGATGCTTCTGTTCCTGCATTGTGTTTTGCTGCAGGTTGGCATCCTTGTTCTTTTGTCTGCGTGCCCTGCTCTTTATCCACCTTTTGGGATACAGTGGGATAAATCTGTGGATTTGAAATGTCTTCCGTTTGGGTCAGGTCCAGTTAAGAAGCCGAGTTTGTACGTGGTATTCTTTCTGAGAACTCCGACGGCTTTCGGAGGCAAGGGCTGTGCTTGCTCGTATGAAGTTCTGCTGTTCTCCTTTCCCGTTTTAGCGCTGCTGGGAGCCTGACATAGCCCTTGTGCAGCGCTGCGCGCGATAACCAGGGGGATGCTTACATTCAGGGGCAGTTTGGTTTTTGCTGATGGCAACTGAATTGCTGCTTCAAAATAAAAGTGAAGTTGCTACCCACAGAGGCCTCATCTTACCTTAAGACCCACCACTTAATCATTCATTTAAGTCGAAGTGCTGTCGGTGCTGTTTTCCCACAGCAGTGAATGTTCGGCTCTCAGCTGGACGTGTCCGGTTAAACGCATGTTTGAACCCCCCTTTCTTGCACTGTCTGGTTAACCGTTTCTGCCTGATCCACTTGTGGCCACGCTGAGAGCATCGCGAGCGTCGGGTCGTTTCTGCCTGATCCACTTGTGGCCCGACCCCTCTGGCCAAGGCTTGCAGTCATGAACTAAAATAACCTTGCATTTGAAAACTCGGTAAGCAGATTCACTTGGCTTTTCTGTCCAAACTCTCTCTGATACTGGACTTTGAATTTTAAGTGCGAAGGGACTGTGGTACATGAAGTACGACCCATCCGCTGGCTGGACAGTGAACTTGGGCTGGAATACTGTCAGGCTGCAGTTTGGCTTTTCGTTGTTGCTCCAAAAATATCCTGCAACAGAAGAAGCATTGTTTCATCCTTAAAATATGAAGCTGGTTTGGATTATTCTGTGTTGCTTTGCCCACTTTCTGCGGTTGTTGACAGTTATTTAAGAATTCAAACTCCCTTTTTTGCTGAGCAGTGAATGTCTTTTCCCAGAAGCTAATTCCAGTGATATATCCCATGTACATATAAATGAGGGATAAAAAAAAGAGCCTGTCCTTGAAGCACACAAATAGAAATGACTTCAGTGTCCTAATAACCCCTGTCTCACTCTGTTTTCTTTAAAAATCGGGTGGTTTTTTAAGTGAGCACTGCCAGGGAACATTGGTGTTTCACGCACCGAGAGGCTAATCCAGAGTTCGGAAATAAGTGCCAGACTGAGCAAACCCTGTCGCTGGCAAAGGGTGTCCGTTTGGACTGTTTATTCTCTTCTTGCTTTGGCTGGTTTCTCACTCCGTGCTCTTCCCTGCTTCTGTTCCTCAGGCTGCAATGAGTCTTCTTCCCAGTCCAGGCCGGTTTCTCTCTTTTTCTGGTCTCTCCAGAGTCTCAAGAGCAAGAGGATTAAACGTCGATCTTCCCTAATGCACGTGCTGCACGTGACAGCCTGATCCCTCGTCCCGAGGCCAGCTGATGCGCTGCGGCACTCGCCAGGTTCCGGTCAGCGCTGGCCGGGGGTGAGGGGCTGCCTTACCCAACTGCACAGGCCAGGTCACTCGGCTCCTCTGGCCTGCTGCATCGCCTTCTCACCACGTCGGGCTGTCTGCGTTCGTAGAAGCACACCCGCACACGTAGGCATTTCGGTTCTGACAGACAGATCCTTCAGAGGGCAATTAGCAGTGCTCTCAATTAAAGCACCTCGTACAGTCGCTGAACCACGCAGCAGAGCGCTGTCTGCAGCGGCCCCTCAGTTCTGCTGAACAACACGGTGGAATGGAACGCAGAAGAAAACTGTTAAAATACCACTGGTTTGGGTAATCCTTGAGCAGCTTCTTGGTCCGTGGTCACAGGGATGCCTCGTCGTGGAAGGCGCTTTCCAGCTCCGGCTTTCCTCGTGCCGTACAGCAAAGTTCTTTTTCCACTCACAGTTCCCTCCTGAACTTGTTGGTGAAGTCTCACCTTTCCTTAAGGGTGATGAAGCACATCCTACCAACAGAATGAAGTTTAAGCCCGTCAGTAGCATGGTGTGAGCAACCTGAGCGGTGGGAATTGCTGTTTGCAGAGACTCTTCCGTTTCATGGTGTGGGAGGTGTGTAGGTTGGTACAGGTTGGGACTTGTGGTGTTCCCCAAAACTCCGCAGGTTTCGTACACTGCAGGCTGAGGAGGACAGACGCCTCCTGTGAAGCAGCCAAAAACATAACCCAGCGATGGGTTTGGGTTGAAGGGACCATAAAGCCCTCCCAGTGCCACCCCCTGCCATGGGCAGGGACACCTTCCATAGCCCAGGGTGCTCCAAGCCTCATCCAGCCTGGCCTTGGACACTCCCAGGGATGGGGCATCCACAGCTTCTCTGGGCAACCTGTCCCAGTGCCCCCACCCTCTGCGGGAAGAATTCCTTCCTGATGTCCCATCTCCATCTCCCTCTTTCCGTTTAAGCCCGTTACCCCTTGTCCTGTCACTCCCTGCCCTTGGGAAAAGTCCCCCCCAGCTTTCTTGTAGCCCCCCAGGCCCTGGAAGGGGCTCTGAGGTCTCCCCAGAGCCTTCCCTTCTCCAGCCCCACGGTTGCCAGCGCTGTGTCCAGCTGGCTTTGGGAGCCTCCAGAGCCCCTCTGGACAACCTTTTCCACTGCACTACCACCCCCGCGGTTCTCGACACCCCCACGCTGGTGGCTGACGGATTCCGTGGTTCCCCAGTCCCAGTGGAAACGTCGGGGCAGTTTGCAGCAGGACAATTGTATGCGGGATGAGACTGAGCCAGGCATCGCGTTCAGTGTCGGCTGTGACCTCGTCCGTAGGGAATGATGACCTCTCTGCTCCTCACTGTGGCTCTCTGAGGATGTCCACGTCAGCCAGCAGCGCCCTGGCTGGGCACGCAGCCCTCGGCCAGTCCCGATGGCACGCTCCGTCCCCAGGGAGAGTCAGTGGTACCCACCCAGGTTTTTGCCGCCCCCTGGTCTCCTGCCCCAGACGTGCTGTACAAGTGCGCGTTCGCGACTGGTGGGTGGCAGACATTGCTGCGGCCTGGCTGTCCAGCTC
>NW_010274640.1:0-209 GCF_000690775.1 Eurypyga helias | reverse complement strand
CGGCGGCAAGCGTGAGGCGGGAAGCGTGAGGTGGGAGGAGTGAGGCGAAGTCGACTGAGCGCTAGCAGACCTACCCTCAGGTCTCCAACGGGTCCGGGCAGCTCTGAGGGGATAGAGGTTGGCAGGAGGCATTGAAGAGATACCTGGTGGCAATAAGGGCAGCAAGGAGAGGTTGTAGTGGGAATCTCTGAAGGAAGGGAGGAGGAAAG
>NW_010274639.1:0-10453 GCF_000690775.1 Eurypyga helias | reverse complement strand
CATTCTGTGATTCTATGACTCTACTGCCGTTGTGGCAACTGCGAAAGAGGAAGATGCTTCTTTCCTTTTGATAACAGTCTTTCAAGCATGAGAAGGGGTTGCAAAAACGACGAGGGGATTTCAGAGGCTTTTTAATACATTTCACAGAAAGCCATAAATGTTGTTTGCAGGTATCATTTGATACTTTTTTTTCACTATAATAATTAGTTTCTGGTAGAACAGATTTTCTTTTTTAAAAGAAAATAAAGTCACAGCTGTGAGCCAACAGTGACAAAGCAACCAAATAAAATACTTTTCTGGCTGTGCTATGTGACCTATATCTCTGTCCTTTCATTGTCAACTACTATAGCCGTCTCCCTCTTGTGGTACAGGCATAACTCCAGTGTTTCCTGTAGCTGTCCAGTTTTACATTTTACCAAATAAACCCAAAAATAATAGAAGAAAAACATTAAAGTCTCCATATGGGAAAATATATCAGCTTATTTGAACTCAGTGAAGAAACCAAAACTTGTTCAAGTATATGGAAGAGACTCTCTTGGTCTCTTCAAAGCTGTATTTCTATTGTCACGTAAAAGATAATTAAGCCGTAAAAATGTATGTGGACAGAGCTTCTGACAAGCAGCACGAACAAGAACAAGCTAGTACTTCCTGGCATCATTAGTTAGTTCATATGTTATTACATAATACAAATACACGTCTTGACTGACATGGCAACTTGGACATTATGGATCACCCAGCTTTCCTGCTGTAACACATGCCACAGAATTAAATGCTATAGCAGACATGTCACTAATCCTCCTATTTTAAGCTGAATCATTTAACTATCTCTAATTGACTGTAGCAGTACCCAGATGCTAAGGATCTGAACTCCCTGTCCCTTAGACACCCATTGAGGAACATTTACATGCTTCGCAAGTAATTATGCCAGTATTCTTGAAAAAGGCAATGATTTAATCATATGCTAAATGCTGATATATTACACCTAAATTCCCACATTACATATTCCATCAAACTCACCTTAGATTCTAGAGTTTTTAAAGCTTTTTGCTTCTGTTTGAAAATAAAAAGGTTTCCAAATCACTTACAAGCTTTATTCATATATTTATTTTTTGTAAAAATGAATCCTTTCCCCAAGTTCATAAAGATTTTCTGGTACATTCTGAACTGGCCTTCAAGCCACACACAAGCCTAGTAACTGTTTCAACTACATGCTGAGTTTGCTTTGACAATTAGATTTAAAAATCTTACAGCATTGTTCATTTCTCATATGCCACATGCTAGGTTATCTTGTTCTAATACTAGAACTATCGCATGACATAATTAAAAAGGATTCCACTTTATTTATTTTAATTTTTTGCATATTGAAATGTTGCCAGAAAATATGATCTTCACAACATTATGCAGTTAAAAAAAAATATAATCCATTAACACAAGATCCTTGTCCTAACTCAAACATGCAACTCTTGAGCCTACATTATTTAGAAATTCTAGTGTCTTGATCTAATAACACAGAAAAAAATAAACAGGTGCACAGATATATATCTATATTCAAACTGTCATTTAATTTACGGGTGGAGCAAGACTAGATCTCTTTACGACATCAGGCTTGAAGGAACATTCCACAGATCACACACACAATGGGCACATGCAGCGGAGTTGTACGTACAGGGACGTGTGTTAAAGTTTTGGTGCCAAGCACACAATTTAATTTAATGGAGCTGAAGAAAAATTTATAAACAAAAAAGTAACTTTTAACACAGAAAACTATTTATGAGCAGAGAATGAAGAAACTGTCAGGGAAAAGGAGCCAAAGAAAATGAGACAAAATGGGCATGATGAACTGGTCTATACTTGAACATCTGACCTGTTAGTTGGTCGTCGCCTGCAGCAGGGGCGATGCGAATGTATGGTGTTGTAAGCTGAGTCACGATTATCGCAGCTAAGGCAAAGGAAGATTTCCAGGTCAGCATGCATGAGGGAAAAAAAAGCCAGACTGAAGCTAGGCCAGCAAGAAGAATCTTGGTCAATAGTTTATTGTCTGAACTTCTTACAAATAAAACCCAAAAAACTCCTACAAGTTCCTTCTCATCTTCAGTTGTTTGGTTATTCTGCAAATTAATAAGCTTTTGTATGTGACTTTCATTCACAAAGAGGGCTCAAAGCACATTATTTACATATAATGCATTTGAGGAAAGGGGAGACTTTCTGGCTCTGCTGGTCACAGCACTGGGCTTCCTCAGTGAAAGTGAACTGCTTATCCAGATGACTTCAGTATTAACTTCTCCAGGCAATTTCAACTAGTTTCTCTTTTTGTTTTGCTATTTCATACTAGTACACTTTTCCTCTAAGTCTTTTTAAAGATAACTTTCATATGAAATATTTTCGAGCTGGCTATGATTCATTTTTCCTGTATCCACTTGGGTCGTTGTTCCAAAAATGCACACACTACACATACAGTTAACTTTCAGTGTACAGAGTTGGCACGATTTTAGTTAGGTATGTATTAACTGTTTAAGGTCTGTGTTTCAAATTCACATTTTGCCACTGAGGGAAGAAAAAGCTAAAAAACCTGAACCTTTTGTGAGCCTGAAGTATTCAGACTTTTCTGTCAGAGCTGTAAAAATCACTGACTGCTATAGACAACTCTTACCGTGGCTCACATTAATAAAATCTTCTATTTCCTTGTTTGCCAGCGGTTCTACGATTGCCTCTAAATGGTTAAGCACACTATGATACATATATATTAAGGAATATAAAAGAAATTAAAAGGTCAGATCCAACACGATGCAGCTGGAGAATGATGCAAAGAAAAAATATTGGAAAATTAAGGACAAAATTATATGAAAGATCACTCATTTACATAGAACAGCCTGGGTGCTATTAGAAATGTGGCAACGAGTGAGGAAAATAGATCATCTACCATCTGCAGACAATTAAACTCAAAACTGCTGCTGCATAATATTTTGAAATATCCCTCTGCAACACTGAAATGCAGTGTTGATAGTAGCTGCTAGAGTTCTGTTGCTATTGGATTTAAAATATTATAATATCCTTTTCTCTCTCATAATTAATGAAAGCCTTCCAATATTGCAAAATTAGAACAATGATGTCTCCCTCTTGAGAACTGGACTCCTAGGAGGTAACCAAGATGTTTCTATCCACACAGTGTTGTAAGTCATATCAGGAAATATAGTCTTAATATAAATCACAAAACACCACACAGTTGATAGCAATAAACTTGGAGGAGTTTTGGAGTGTTTTCAACTTCGTCTGCTGAGATTTTACAGTCATTTAGCTTGAAGAAAGAGTAGGTATATGAAAGCCGTATTTCAAGCAAACTACGACAACCTTTATTACCACTGGTACAAAAATCTCTTTGTGATTTTTGTTTGTTTGTTTGTTTAATTATCTTGTCAAAAACAATGGGAGTGGAAACCCTGCAGTCTCCACATTTGCATATGCACCAAATAGTCACCGAGGTCCCAGAAGCCTTTCTTTCCAGAAAGCCAAGATCAGAAGACTCCGCATCACAAGAATATGCTCCTAGCAAAGTCAGCGGCAAAGGTTCCTTTTGACTTCAGCAGAAGCAGGAGAACTTCCAGCTCTATAAACCCCAATATTCTGATCCTAAATTATACTAACAACCACTGCAATCAAGATTTTTATATGATCTCTAAAAGAACACATTTAAAAGAGGTTTCATTTGTAAAAATGTAAGGGTCATAAAACAAGAGCATTTTTAAAAATATTATGAATTGAGGTTGTTTAAACTATACTCGACGGAAAGACAAAGTATTATCCAGCTACTGACCCTACACATGCATTTGAGCCAGAAGAGGGAGGCTGTACTTTTCTAGAGTTAGGATGTACATTTCTAGAGTTAGAAAAGTACTTCTAACAGGAAGTCTGCCAATATGACACTAGGCTACCTGGTGCACTTTGGCTCTGATCCAGCAACACGGTTTAGTATGTGCCAGCTGAGCACATGCCTGAGAGTAAGCACTGCCATCCACTGGAGTGAAAAGTGAAGTACCTACTCAAGGGTTCTGCTGGATCTGGGGCAAGAACCGTCTGTATCTTTGTATTATAGAATCATAGAATCATAGAATGGTTAGGGTTGGAAGGGACCTTAAAGATCATCTAGTTCCAACCATCTAGTATTATGCTTATTTGTATTACAAAATACAAAAGTACACAGTGGGCCATGGAAAGTACGCTGAAAATCTTAGTGACAAAACAGAATCTCAATGATTTTACGGAGGTCTCAAGGGAGACAACTTTTAGATTACCTGGAGTTAATTATCTGGGACAATTAAGGAAATACAGCTAGCAAATGATAGAGCTTTGCTCATGTCAGGTTCTGAACTCCCATACTGGTCCTGGAGGCAGACTTCAAACGGGCTAACCACACATCCTTAAAACAGATAATGAGGTGGCTTGGCCAAGCTCATCTGGCTCAGTGGAGCCGCTTGGAGGTTTCCTTGAGTGACCTGGATCCCAAGAAGGGCTGCTGATGCGCTTGGTGCTATCCTGAAATTCCACAGGAGCGGAACTGCAGGAGGTTTTAGGAAACAAGCGGACAGTTGGCTGCACTGTCATGTTTGTTTTACAGGGTATACTTTACCGCACAGGCCTTTGTCCAGTAAAATGCTTACATGTCCATTTTAAGACAGAACAGTTGCAATGTAGTCAGAGATTGTTCTTTGTGCTCAAAATTAGGTATATAACTGACTTGATTAGGGCCCAAAAGCATATGGTTTCCCACATACATATTAAATTCTAGAGTACGTCTACTAACTCCCAACGGCCTACACAAGGCTGTAGGTATTTTCAGGATCAGACCTTAATTTAAAAGAAGATTGTACCAGCTTTATACATGAATGGTCTAAAGCACTTCCTTTTAGCTTTAAAACACACCAAACTTGAACTTTCAAAGGTAACAGAAGCCCAGAATAGAAACATTTCAGAGCACTGACAACCTTATTTGTAAGAAGCACTGTAAAAACCAGATGGACACAACGAGCCCATGACAGAGCTTAAGTAGCTTACGTTCTAGTAGCTATACTGTAGTCACAAAACTCCGTGGAAAATGGTGCGTGTCTGTGAGAGACCAGGCACAATAAGAGCAGTGTTTGTTTCCTGGGGTACAGGCAATGTGAATGCTGTACTAAGCTGTTTGGGGGGGTATGAACAGAACAGGAGGTAAACAGGAGAGGACAATTCTTGGTCTTGGCCCACGGCAGGTGTGGTGACTTCTGGCCTACAGACATTAAGCATTTTTGCTATCTTTTCTAGTCCCTGTGTGGGAAGTTCAAAGAGGGCACAGAATTCTGCTTTTCTCTCACTCATCTCTGTTAAATCCAATGGGAAAAAATATGCAGACAGGTATGGTCCACATCATATTAAAATATGTCATGGTCTCAATTTTATTTTAAAAAATTAATATAGTTTAAAAATATAATATAGACATTCAAGTTACAAGTGTGGAAACCCAGTGCTTTACAGAAGCCCCCCAAGAAAGTTTTGCAGCAAGGACTATGAATGCCACTAAGGACACCTCTGGTTTCAAAGTCCTCACAACAACACCTCGCATTATTTTACAGGCTTCACAAAGGTATTACAAAGAACCCTGAAACATGCTTTCAAAACACAACTGTAGGGAGACTTGTTTAAAATAAAAGCTGCATTTCTCACATCTCCATTGTCAAATGGGTTAGCTCAAAGTAGCTTGTTGCTATGGGAGCTATTCCAACCAATAAAGTTAGCCTTGCTTCTCAAATGAGAGTAGGATTTTTCAGTCAGTCAAGTAATTGAAATAGTTGAACATCCATTAGTGATTAGGAATACAAATCTTCAAATGATTTAAAATCCATTCCTCTAATCACCTATTATGATTTCTGAGGTAATGTAGTCCGCTCCTGGTATCTCGGAAGCTACTGGATAACAACCCCACAGGATTTCACTTGAATCTGGAATTACTCTCTCATCTATATTATACTGGGTCTTAGTTTAGATATTTGAAAATTTTCTATGGGTTGGTAAGCAGTCAGCTAGTAAATTAGAATTAAAATTACTTCCTTCATTTGGAAAAAAAACCCAAATACCCACAACCAAACAAAACCAGGAACCAGTTAAAAAGACCATAAAAAATATATTTGTCACATTAGGAAGCATCCACCCTTTTAACAGAGGCAAATGTATGCTAACATTTCTGCTACTTTTAAGGGATGAGATTCTCATCCATCCTATTTATATTTAGTGGTGGTGGTGGAATTGCAAAGTCTGCATGCAAAGGAAATTATGGTGGAATCAGTTACATTAAGGATAGTCACTATGAGACATGCATGAGCTCCCATAAGAAACAGCGGTAAGAGGGATGAAGTAGTTTATGTTTCATGCTCTCATCAGGTGCCCAGACTGCAAAGTTGGTATTACCAGTTCCTGCTCACAGCAGTACTTTCTTTCCTTTTCCTCTACTACAATCTCCAAATACTCATACTAACCCATCACTTCTTTTTCAACCTTTGAAGATGTCCCCAGCTACAGGTACTAAAAAGGTGAGACTACAGAGATAATCACAGATAGATGCTGGCCTCCAAAGTTAAATATATCAGCAGCGTATTTATCTTTCCCTGTTTGGGGATCAAACCTATAGCTAGCACTGTCTCCATTATAAGAATGTGTCTCACAAATGGTAGTATCATGTGCTGACAGTCCAATAAATACAGCTGATCTGTACCATGAAAATGAACAACATGATTTCTCCACTTTTCTTTTATAAAGCAATTAAGAGAATTGCTTAGAAGTAAGGGGCAATTTTTCACTATGGATGTATAAAATGCTAGTATGCACTCTGCAACTGGCAATTTTACAACTCTACTATATATAGGGGAGTCCAAAATATTTATTGTGAGATCATATAAAAACCCACAGAATATATTTTAAAAACCCCATGTTCAAGTAGACAACTAAAAATGACTAATACATTTATTATTAAAAACAAACAAACAAACAAACTTCCTAAATCTCAGCTAGAGATGCAAATGAATCATTTAAAATTCTGTAATAGGTTTAGTGATGCCTTTTAGCAATATAAACACTTCTGGAAGTATTCAAAGACCATGTGAAAGAAAGGTCAGCAAGCTGAAATACAGAATACATGACATAATATGAACATACCTTTTGTGGCTACCCTGACGCAGTCGATTTTGGTTTCCTGTGTCAAATAAAGAGGGAAAAGGTCACATCTTGTGTTTCTAAGCAAAGGAAGTCATCTATGATTCTATTCTAAAATGTCAGAGAAGTGTTCATTTAATGTGCCTCATTACATATTTAATGCTTATTAAGAAACTCCAATGTGCTTTCATAATACGGCCAAACACTGCTTGGGTATGGAATATAAACATTTCACTTAAGATTCCTCTAAAAGTAGAAAATACGTGAAAGCGATTCACAAGAGCACAGGCAAGCGTTCAGCTTTTTTTACTTTGGCAACATAATGACCTTGGGAGATTTTTCTTTTTCTTACAGATAGCATAGTTGGAGACATCATGCTAGACAATTTTAGAAAGAAAAAATAATCAATGGTTTTTCACATTTCTGCACTGTCAGTGCACTGTGAAAGAGGGACCATTATGGTTTCTGGCAGAAAACATTTCCAGGCTGTCAGCACAGACAGCCAAAGCTTATCAAGAATTGAAGGGCTCTGGGTAGGTCTGTCCAGGAAATGAAAAACAATTCCAGGAAGAATTAATCCGATGAAACATGATCTGCGAAGACCTTTTTACACACTTTTCATTTCAGTTCTATCTACTTATTTTTCTTGTACTGTTTGCAAAAAGGGGGAAAAAAGTAGTTTCTAATTCGGTCAGGGCAACCAAATGAGAAAAAGGGAGTTCAAGACATTACAAACTAAGGTAACGGGACTGGACAGGCCAAGACAGGTGTGCTAAAATACACAATGAAGTTTGGCTTAAATATAACAAAGGAAATCACAACACTCTCCTCTTCAAAGATGAAATAAAAACCAAAACAAACCAACCATCCAAACAAACAAAAAACCCAGAGAGAAAAACCCAGTCAAATAAAACTCATTGGACAGCTTTTAGATAGTAAGACAGAATGGGAATGCACTACTTTGCCTACTCACTATTGATAAAATGTGCTGTTTTCCCCTCCTCTTTTCTGTAACCTTTAATCATTGAGCAATACTGTGTTAGAAAAACTATTATTTTTTAATCTCTGTGTGTTAAATTTCATGGTTACTTCATTTTCTCATTTTCAGCTAAATGGGGCATCTTGCTAGTTGGTGCCAATCATCTATTAGCACACAAGTACTGTATAAAGCCACACCTGTCGTTAAGACTTACCCCATTGGCTCTGCTAGCAGCTTGAAAATAGATGCTGTAGCTCTTATGAGGAAGGAGAGGAGTGTTCCAGAAACCACTGTAGGTTTTGTTATCACCAATAGTAAAAGGCTGAGCAGCTTGTAAACTGTTGGCTGGAAACTCTGCAGCAAAGTAGTACTGGGAATTCAAAAGCGAGGCATTCTGGAAATGAATGGGCACTGGGTAGCACTTCAGGATTTCAGTTGTCTTTTTGGTCCTTCGTGGGCGTTCTTCCTCAACAACTATTTGATAGACACTAAGAGTGTAGAAAGGAAAGAACAAAAGAAACACAATGATTATTTTAGGCCTCGAGCAGTCAACTGATTCTGAAACCATAATAACATACCAGTATTTATGGAAAAAAAGACCTGTTAAAAGCAAAGGACATGGGAAGAAAATGTCATTTTGATATTCAGGCGTAAGAATTTGTGGAATAGATTCATGCTTTCAAATAAACTCATTTTGTTTTGGAAAACAAAATCAGCCATACACATCTCAGCTTTTCATTGTATCAAATGTGCAGAACACTTTCCTGTTCCAACTCTTGTACAGAAAACACTTGCTTGATTAGTGCTAAAGTGTAGGATTAAATATTATTTTGTCTGCAGAAGTAAGTATAAAGCTATAGATTCCATTTTCCCACCTGTCTAAATGAAATAAAATTACTGGAAATATAAAAATGAAGAAATAAGTTACAAAGAGATAGGGAATAGTATTTGCTTAACTGTTGACATTATAACTATTTAGAAAAACACACATAGAGTAAATTATAGTATTTTAAAATTTCTGTGGCATATTGACTGTTACTGAGCAAGAATACAGCACTTTTTGATGGAAGTTATTCTCACTCAGCAAAACACTTTTACAAATCTTAGAGATAACCGTGTTTTAAGTGTTTCTGCATTCTGCAAAGCCATTCACTTCCCACTGGCGTTCTTTGCTGTACTGGACTGACAGGGAACAGTCCATCCCTCTCTCCTATAAAGGTGCTATGGACATTCAAGTGGGAACAAAGAAATTGTGATTTCTGCTGTATATGCAAACAGTGTAATCGTTATACCCCTGCAGTTGCTGTAAAAGCCTGAGTCAGTGCTTTCAAATTTGTGAAGTGGGAAGCCCATGTCTCTAAAGAGGACTGGCTCGCAACTTTATTGCTTCACTGGAGGACAGGGATTCTTAATCATTACTTGCCTCCTGGAATCTTGAATCCTGATAAGCAAGGCAGAAGAGGTAACTGATGATGAAGCAGCAACGTGTCCATATTTTTGCACATCATCTGCATCTGATAACTATTTATGATCTTTCAAGCTGACAACTCATAAAAACCAACTATCTCTGGGCAAGGTATGTTCCTTATGGATGCAATATCCACACAACCTTCTGACATGGTGTTCCCACTCGGTCCTACGTAGGTAGATGATTATGTTTACAAAACACTGCCCCAAGTACAGGGACACTTGAGCTTGGCCTCTGCAGGTCTCAGTCTGGACCCAACTGGGCTTACTGGATTAGTCTGAACAACTGTGGCCATTCCTCTTCTGGCAAATCTGATGTAGAAATAGAAGAGATGACTCTGTAGTCACCAAGACAGCTCACAGCAAGTGAGCTCCTTCAACTGCTGGGGCTCTGCTGGACTCAAGCTGCTTTGAGTGCTGGCATACAGCTTTTCCAGCTGTTGCACTCTCTGGAGCCTTACTGACTCGGCGCACAACCGGACTAACATACCGCTTCTGTGCTCAACTGCCTTTGCAGGTTTAGGATAATAATACGTGCTTGAATGATGCCCCATCAGTTAAACTGTTTGGCTTTGAGCAACCTGGTCTAGTGGAAGGTGTCCCGGTCCATGGCAGGGGAGACAGAACTAGATGGTCTTTAAGGTCCCTTCCAACCCAAACCATTCTACGACTTCATGATTCTTTGACAGCATGATGCTAGGTCTGCAGAGGCTTTGTAGCTGAGTATCAGGAAGAGGCAGAAGAATGCAAATCCTCTTGGCCATCTTACTGTTTTTCTGCCAGACCTACTCATCATGTAGTGATACACAGCTGTGCTGGATTCAGTCAGGA
>NW_010274638.1:0-3523 GCF_000690775.1 Eurypyga helias | reverse complement strand
CCACCCAACTGAATAATTCCTTCACTAACTAACTAGTTAGTTGCTCCTTTTTTTTTTATTTTCCCCAGAGTGTTATTTTTTTTCCAGAAGTTTGTCCAAATTAACCTGCTTGGTTCACCACAATGAATCTTTTAAAAGCATCAGCTGATATTAAAATTACACTTTCTCTTCTTTGTTCCTAAAGGTGTAAAACAAAAAATTCTGCTGGTATTTACACAGTCACTAACAACAGTCAGAAGATTATTGGTGAAGCTGTAAATTATTGACTCGAAAAAGATCAGACACCATTGTGCAGCACTCAGCAGAGGCTGATTGGCAAGATCTGATGTGCAGTAATAAGGGTTAGATCTAGTCCAACTTGCCCTTACAGTGTAATCTGAGTCCTATCTCAAAGTTTTGTCACATCTTTTGTATGAATGACAGCAACAATCTATTTCCACCCAGATTTGTAGCAAAGTTGCAGCCCGAACATTTGGCACTTTCTTCTTCCTATGACTGGGAGGCAGCAGTTTGGTTCACAGACTCCTGATTTCTCTGCAACAGTAGTTCCATTAATATTGTCTCTTCTTAAAAGGTGGCACCTACCCCAGCCAAGAACAAAATCAAACACAAAAGGAAGTAACACTGAAGATCCATCTATGTGAATATTCCTCTCTATTTTTTTTTTTGCAATAACAATGAAGGAGAACAGCAGAAGCAATTGTTTCTTGCTATCAGTTTGACATAATACAAACCAAGTGATTATGGAAGAAATATAGTATTAGCTATCCAAGCATGTATTCAGCCTCGTATGTGCACTCATGTGCACTGGAAAAACACAGTGCACAAATGCAAACACAACTGTGAGAGAACTGGCAGTATGTCATGTACACGCACGGGCAGTAACATGGAGAAAAGTGTATTCAAAAATTCATACAACATACTTCATTTCACTCTTCTCTCAGATACTGGGGGCACAGACATTTGTGACCCTCCCAAAGCAACAAACAAAAATACTCACAGAATATGCTTTGGTTGCAAAAATTTTCAAAGAAGGGAGAGTCTTTGTACATAGCAACGTGCATCAGACCCTCCAGATTTCTGAGGCATAAATGTAGGACACAATTAGAGAAACCAAGAAGGACAAATACTCAGATAAGGAAATTAAGATGCTGTGAGTTTTATTTCCTGAACATAAATAAATTCTCTAATATCACTCCCTTAATTTTTTATTGTCCATGTAAATTATTTCCAGTGGCATAAATGAAGTAACACTAAATTTATGGCAGAAGGGAGGCAGCCTTGTCATTGAAATGGAAGCCAACAAAAAATTTCTTTTTATATGTTTTCATGGGAGCAATTCCTCAGGAGACACACATGAATTGATATTGAAAGCTATTTGTGGATTTGGGAATCACTCAGTGAGGAAACAGAAACAGCTCACTGCTTTTTCCTATTCTTGGAGTATGGTAGCATTGCAAAACTACTATTGACAAAAGCTGCTGAATATCAGTATTCCCATGAATGCACCTTTCCCTCTTTCACACAGAAATTGTCAGCTATCTCTGTGGTTGCTCCTGCCTCCAGGGTTCCTCAAAAGGCAGAGCCAAGGTAGGTAGGGAAATGACAGGTCTAGAGTCACACAAAGCTGCTCCCACCTTGTTCCCATGGAACTTTTCCAGTGATTAAACTTGTTGTACTGTCCATTCCAGATCTGAACAAAAGCAAAGACCTTGGAGACTTTGATCCAGCAAGTGGCCTGCAGGTTGTTGGAGACCAGGCTGGTCACAGTGAACTGCCCCAGGAAGATACCCTCTTCTTGTGGAATGATATGAACAGTAATAAAGAATATTTGGCACAGACTGTGAAAATGATATAAACTATTGATAGAATTTACACTGTTTTTACAGGTAATAGTAAAAAGTCTAATGCAGTGAAGAATCAGGGCTATTACCTCTGGTATTGTCCATTTAGGCAAGACTTCTGCCCATGTGACTCTCACTATGGGTTTAGATTTGTGACAGTTTTATTTTTTCTTTTTCAGTCTGATGATGTCTATCACCATTGACCCAAAATGTTAATAGAGTTTTGTAAATTTTTCAGAATAACATTTTTGTCAGTATTTGTTATTTTTAAAGTTTTCACAGAAAGAGATGGGGTTTTGCAAATCTTACTATTTTTCCTTTTCCTCTTATCTCTGTATGTGAAAGCGTTCTCAGACATTTTCCTTTTAGCAAATTTTCTATTAACCTGTGAAGTCACATTAGAATGCTTTATAGACAAGTCTTGCTTGGTTAGTTATATTGCAGCAAACTCTCTTTCCTATGAGATTAAAAAATAAATATTAAGCCACCTTAGTCCCAAGATATGTAACTATGTTATTAATGGCTCTTGTTTGGTACCTGACCGTATAAAAAGATAGTTGATTTTATTGTTCCAAATAAGTATAAATAATTCAGGAAAGTGTTTTTCTAAGCAGGTTATTACCTATAAAGATGTAGCTTTTAAGACAGCCTTTAGTATAAAAAATGTATAACTGCCACATATATTATTAAGAGGTACCCAAAATTGTTAGCATGGTACCTTATTACCAGAAAAACAAATGAGAATTCTGATATCAGAATTCTGTATCAGAAGAGACGTGTGAAAGTAGATAGTGTTTTTTCTTAAAAATATCTGCTTTCCCTTCATAGAAGTTTCAGCAAACCTGAGTGTAAAGACTTCGTGATGTTTTGCCTCATTGTTGTAAGTTAAGAGGTAGCAGGAGAAAATAAGAGCTTGTCGCACAGAAGGAAAAATCATGTCTCACTGGAAGGGAAAATAAGCATATTTGCTATCAAGAGAACAATCTGCTATTTCATTCCTTTCATACAGTTCATATTATGGTGGTCACAATGTCAGGATTAATTAGACCAGAGGGTGGTGTAAATGCCAAAAGAAAAAGTTGCCGTACATCTGTTCTAATTTATCTCATGGATGTTCCTTCATTGAATAAGTGAAGAATGTGGCTTGGGCCATCTGTGACCCAGTTAGAAAGAGCAGGACGGCTTGCTGCCTTGCGGGTGACACGACAGGAGCTGCGACAAGAAGGTCAAAGGATAGTCTGAAGAGTGCTGGGGAATTTCCACTCGTATGTAAACCTCTGACTGAAGAGAAGTAGGAGAGACTCTCAGATGACCTTAGTGACCTTGAAAGGGAAACTAAAAGCTGGATCTTCTTAGGCAATCCTCTCAAGGGTAATCTTCAGCCTGTAACAAAGGACTAGACATATTGATAAGTGTCCATTTATTGATGCAGAAATAGTGCCAGGAAGAAAGCCAGTCAGAATCCCTGTGGGAGGAGGAAAAAATGTCCTCTTACATCAACTTTAAACAGGACTCAAGACACCCAATAGGAAAGAAAGAAAGATGACAGATAACTCTTTTTTAAGATTCAAAAAAAGTTTTATATTGACCTGTACTTTCAATATAAATTTTAGAAAAATGAAATGGAGGTCTGTCGTGGTTTAACCCCAGCTATCCAAATACCATGAAGCCACTCTCAC
>NW_010274637.1:0-11689 GCF_000690775.1 Eurypyga helias | reverse complement strand
AGATATTGGAAAGCTGCAATGATGTGGAATGAATGGACATGAATAGATGGCTTAGAATAAAAATAATCAGCAAAACCAAAAATGGCAAACAAAAGTGGAAATACAGACACTGATTAACCTGGCTAGTATAGATATAAAACCATACCTAAGGTTCTTCATCGTGAAATGACCAGTGTGACAAACCCTATCAGTTTGAGTGGGTCTATGGGTCTCACCCAGCTTTCCTTTTGAGGACACTTAACTGTCTCCTCTGTTAGTAACTCAAACCTCTCCTGCTCCTCTCTAATAGTGAAGGGCATTGCTTGCAATCTTGAGAAATTAGGGAAGGAAAGGAATATCACAGTTTATTCTAAACCACTATCAGCTGAGCCAAAATTCCTGTTTCTAGTCATTACATTTAGAAAATGATTCAAGACTCTCAATGTTAATTAGACATTAAAAAAATCATCCCATATACATTTTCTTTTAGCCCACACTATTGAAAGTAATGTATATTACTAAAACCCTAGTCTGCCCCTACCCTCTGGTCTTTCAAAACATAATTGGAAATGAAACAAATCTACTAGAAAATAATAATTCTTGTCAAACTTTCAAAATATGGTTTACAAATCCACCAAAGCAGGAAATCTCCTATGCATTTGTACACTGTTGCTGGTTGGGATACTCTGGACTTGGCTGTAAGGGCACTCTTGGCTTGGGTGGTAGTGGCAGGTGTCCAGTGTGACTCTAGGCCTATGTTCATAGAGTAAAGGGAAGCTGAAACATTCAGGGATGAAACAGCAACTCTTATGAAAGAAAAATGAAAAGGAGGGAAGAAAGAAAAGTTATTTGGTCATTATATACTCTGAAACTTTTAAAGGGATTCTTAAGAAACTTCTCAAGTGGGTAGCCAGAAGTCTAATGACTCCTAAAAAAAAAATCACACAAAGGCACTGAAAAGAAAGGAATGAATTACCCGTAAAAGAATTCATAACATATCTTACCGATGCTGCTTCAGATGGGAATGTAATTTATGGGTAGGAGATAAAATGGAAGAGTTTGGTAAGATTAAAGATCCTTTTTCAAGTTTTATAGAGAAACATCCTTAAGAACATTAGGGAATTTTAGTGAATCGCTGACTTGAATTGAATCTACAGTTCTCTAAAAGCAAACCAAATACTGATAATGCACATCAGACAGTAATTTGGGGAAGAAAGTTAAATTTGTTACTTATTATAAAGGACATTTTTATAATTGTTTTAGTGGCCAGCTGAGATTTATCTCCTTATGATCCTGATGTTATATACATAACATCTAATAATGCATATGTTTACACACAGAGACACATACAGATACACACAAAAGGCAAAGGATAGCTCCCATCTGGTATATGCTATCATATGTGGTTGGAAATAAAGATATTCACCACACTAAGAGCCGTTAAAAGAATCATCACCCTGTTCCTAACACTTCTGCAGGTAAGTACCCTCTATAGTACACTATATTCTGCAAGAGGATGCAGATATACCTCTGAGCAAATCACCCAGTTGAAGAAGCTAGTGCAGAGATTTAAAAAGCCATTTCATTTGCTTTAATCTCTCCTTTGAACAGTTTTCGTTGTCTCATACTCCACATTGGGAAGAACCAGCTCTGAGGTTGACACAACGGTCAATGAGTCTGATGATCTACTTTTTACCAAATAAGGAGTTTCCCAAAACTTCTGGCCCTAGACCATCTGAGTCCTGTGTATCTTGCATCTTCCTTCAAAAATTTTTGGAAGAGTACTTTATATGATAAAATGCTTGTATGTGTCTGAGGTAAGTTTAGGATATTAGTCAGTATCATTGCCATAAGATTGCTCATGGCATATAATCAGTAGAAAGTGCTGAAGGGTGTGGAAAGGGGGGGGGGGGGGGAAAGAAAATTAACAAATTTGGGTCAGATAAGAGAAGGGTTTTCTCAGTTTAAAATACTTTACTGAAGAAAGCACAGTATAACTTCAAATACTGAAGTAGAATGTACCATACAGTGGGAAGTTCTCTCTGTTTAAGAAGCTGCTGCATTTAATTGATGGGCAAGGTATGTAAGTGTGAAGTTTTGCTTTATTATATGCTTGTCTTGCTGGAGGTAAAATAGTTAAGCCAGCAGAGGCAAAAAGAATAGATGAGGTCAAAGTGCTGGGGATATAAAACAAAGCATTCCCTGTTGCTGATGATAAGCTGTACCTAAAATTCTTTCATCAGCTATTTATCTTGCACCTAAAACCTTGAAAAAATATTTCTAGCTATAAAGAGCTTTAAGTCAATGGACAAGGCTTAGCCTGGTTCGTGAGTCCAGTGGGTAATTCAACACCTCCCCATTGATAAGGAAGCACAAATGTCACCACCTGGCTTAATAGTGACCTGTGTTCTTTTTCTGCCAAAATCTGCTATGTACAGACAACAGAATCAAGGTTCCTGCCACAACAGCCAAAATCAGGAACTGATATAATTATTCTTACATATGCATTGTTTTCTATGCCTGGTAATACAGTTGTCTTTTAGCACTCATCCAAATCGATCAACAAGGATCAGAAGAACTGAAAATTTTTTGACTTTGGAGATCTGTCCTAAACTTCTTTGGTTGTAATTAATTTCTGAGGGCTCAAAATTACTGATAGACTGTAAATGAAACAGCAGTCCATTGACTAAAAGACATAATTATGGAAATGTTTCCATCACACTAATTGAGCCACATACCTTATGGACAAAACTAAGATGTATTCTCTCTTGGACACCATGGACTTTGGCCCTTGGGAACACAACAGATCCCTGTTGTAAACTCCACACCTGTGCATTGTACAGAGGGGTGGTGTGACCACACAGGAGCAAGTGGAGCAGATGTGACAGATCCAGAAGTCACACCAAGTAGGAAAATGCCATGTGCACTCCTTGAACCAACCACATTGAAAAAGAAAGAGATTTTAATCTATTTTAATATCGCTGGAACAAAGCAAGTGAAACACCTACAGTGTATAACAGATGCACAAATCTACCTTGGTTGATTAATGTATTTTGAACACAGAACTGTCATCTCTGGTCCTATATGTTTTTATCTTCTTTGGTGCTGCACACCTGTGGTTTGTTGATAAAGCATTTGCTCTGCAATGAAGACAACTGCCAGGTTTAGTGGTTTTGCCCTTTAATTACCATCTCGCTTTACACACTTACACATATGCACCGTAAATATGCTCAGGTAGAATTGAAATAATTAACAAAAAATGATGATGAGAAAAGGGAATAATAAAATACTGATCCTGTGTTTGGCTGGGATAGCAGTACAGGGCTAGAATAACTCATGGACACTGAATACTAAGCAACCTCATGGGACTGTGAGAAACCCGGCGGATGGTAAACTTCAGCCATAGCTCTACAGTATAATCATATACTTTTCCATGGGCACTGCTCTGAGTGGGATATATTTTAAGCTACAAAACCAATTGTGTAATAAACCGTCATCAGACTATAGGAGCACAACTGCTCATGTTTAGGCAAGTAGAGGATGAGTTGGAATGACCTGACCAAAACTCAGATGCTGGACCGAACAGTAAGTTGCAATAATACAAAAAAACCCTAAGTTTCAATCTTTGCTTTTATCACCTGAATGGTGCTATGTTTTTAAACCCCAGAAATTGTCCCATCTAGCTTAAGAAACCAATTTTTACTTTAAATATGAAACGTACACTGATTTTCACTTCAGAAAAGTAAATATTTCTGGTGTATCTATTACCACTGCATGACAATTAAAAAGGAAAATAGCACCTTTTTGTGACAATATTAAAATTGAAGAGCTGAACATTTAATCTCCATATGAGTTTGCACGAACATAGAAAACAACATTGTTCACTGACAAATGACTATGCAGTTCTTCTGAGTTACCTCTGTGAAACAATAATTCTGCTATAGATCATAGTCATAAGGGCCAAAATATTGACCACTTCATTTATATGACAAGATGTTTCATGACCTATTAAACCAAATCACTGTCATAATCATAGATACACAAGTTTACCTGCAATTTCTGCAAGTTTTTTCAGTAGAAGATTTACGTATCTTAAGACTTAATGTTAATATGCTCATATTGTAGTTGATATTTATTAAAAATAGGTACAACTTCATACTTCATTTGTAGTTAAATACCCGCATGTTGTTATCACAGCAGAAGCGACACACAAGATTAATTTGATGATTATTAGATTATAATATACATTTTCTCTTCTTCAGAATGCCTAGAGTTAACTCACATTGCTAGCTGAGGTCTTAGTTGCTGCAGTTGTACTGTTTTAGGTGTGCATGAAGATATACAGCAACAGAAAGAAAATTAAGAAAAAAATCCTCTTAAAACACACAAAACACACCAGGGAAAATTCACTCACCTCTCTTGGAAAACTTAGGTCTTTTATATGTGTGTATGTGTATGTGAGTGCATGTTCATTCTTCAGTTTTCATTAAACTATAGTTTTCTGCCCAGGATGCTAAAGAGGCAAGAGATGGCAGTATTGACACATCTATGAAAGGCAGCAGTTCATTGACTGAAGTAGAATATTAGGATTCTTCTTCTCATTTAATTTGTATAGTTTCTTTTCTGTGAGTTTTCTTTTTTTTCTTTTTTCCCCCACTATCAACACATACTTTAAAAAACCACCCCAAAACCACAAACCAAAACCACCCCAATGCTCTCCTCACTACCTTCCTTGAAAAATTCTCTCTTCTGCCCCTGTGAAACTAAAGGAAATAAATAGATAGGATGATCTGGAAAGATTTCTGGTATGTTGAAATAAAGAATTAAAACCAAACAAAAGCAAAGGGAGAAGGAAAAGGTGGTGGGAGGAAGCAAGCATGATAAATTACTGATAACTAAATGGAATTGTTTCGATCAGGAGCTTTAAAAAAAGAAAGAGCGGGGAAAAAGAAGAATGAACTTGTTTCTTTCCTTGATTCTATTTTTTTGCAAGAAGATCAAAGAGATTTATGACCTGTGTCTCTTTGAGTCTGATGCCAGAAAAAAGCCATGTTCTCCTTAATAGTAATTTTCTCATCAAAATAAGGGTTTTATGCAGACAATGTTCAAAGCTTTTATAAATCTGATTGTTGACAAAATTTTCAATAAGTTTCAGTGCAATGAATGGCACACGGAGAACAAAATTAAAAGGGTGGCTGATAACTTTTATACCTTCTGCAAAAAAAGTCAAACCTGTCTTAAAACCAAGCCCCACCAATGAAATGTTGTCAGACTCCATGAGTTTGCAAGGACAGAACCTCAATGGTTTTGGACGGCCTATGAAGTAAAAATCAAAGCAGTAAATTTTTTTTTTTCCTATTTCTCTGAACTTTAGTAAAACTTCTTAAAACTGGAAATCTTGAGAGAATTAAGTTTTCTCTTGAGATTTCCTGTACATTCAGGTTTCAGATGAGTTAGTAATACAGGCAGCTGGGGACAATCTCCCATGGTATATTACTGCATAATTAGTTACAATATGGGGATTTTATGCCTCCCACTGCAGACTCCAGAGACTAGATACTGGGTAGAACAGGCCATTTGTTTGTTATGGTATACTGGTCCTCGTTACCAAATAGCCGTTCTCACTCTGTTTAGATAGCATCTTCTAATCCTAAATAATAAAGTATTCTGCAACTATAAAATCAACACAAATAAAATGTTTTCAGTCATAGAGAAATATAAAAGAGGGAGGCAATGTATTTGGGTTTGATGTTGGGGTGAGGACCTGGGTCTTACCTTCAGTGTGGTCACGTTACAGCAGCAAATCCCACTGAGCATGTATCCTACTCCTGCCTTCCCCCAGGAACTTGTTCCCTGGTTGTGCTTATTGACCTGTTTTTTTCCTATGCTCTAATCTGGTGCTGTGACGAGGTCTGGTTTAAAAAATGTATCAATCTTTCCTATGAAGGAAGTTTCTGTTGTTCTTATTTTCTAAAGCAGCATTTTTTACAGAAGTATTTTAAAGAACTGTAATAACGAAGTAGTAACTTCTTTTGAAAAAGTGGAAATAGGCTGAAACAAGCTCATGAGCAGAAACTTAATAAATCAGCTTTCCCATCCCTGATTTGTACAATGGGACTGCATTTTTTTTGTGTGTGTGGTTTTTCTTTTCAAGTTCTTTAACAGACAGAAGCTGTTGCACCTACGGGTACACTGAAATCCCACTAAACTTCTGTAATGCCTGAGGACTGGAGGAACTGTTAAGGACAAGGCCCAGAATGGAGTCGGCAAGGTGGTCTCTAGGGTCTACAGCATTACAGATGTATCTCATTTGTCGCTGAAACGGTTTTAAGCTATTTCTGCATGGTGCAGTTGCTCTTGGATAGCTCGAAACCAAGGCTTGGTGAATAGCTAAAGACACAATAAAAACCTCTTGAGTTTTTGAGTATTTTGCTTGTCAGAAAAGTGTGTCTAATGTGTTTTCTCTCTCTGCAGTGTACATGCAAGGGGTTGTTATATAAACATAGATATATAGATGCATGCATGTATATAAAAATATATCTATATTCAGATTTGTGAGCACATATACACATACGAATATATATATTTGTGTGGTTTCAGGGCTTTGCTGTACACCAGACCAGTGAAAAGGAAAATGATTTTTGAGGGCCATATCTTTTAGTTCTGTACTTCCCTGGTTTGCCTCACAGTTCTTTATATTGTCTCATCTTGAACTTTCATACAAAGGCAGGAGCAAACAAGTAATCATGGAAAAGAACAGGACAGCTGTCTATTGACTTTCTTTGCCACTGGAAGAAATATAACATCAAATTGCACCCTCAGGAAACACTGGCAGCTCAGTATTCCTGCAGCACTCAGAAATACCCACACACACTTTTCTCCTACTGCACTTATTCCACTGTGCCATAACTTGCCATATTTTTGTTACAAGGCCACATGGGTCTGCTTGTGTCAGTTCTCTACTTCTCCTTGCCTCTGGGTATTCTCTTCCTGCCCTTTGAGGGATGCCTGTCTCCTGTCACAGAAGTCAACAGGGACCCACATGCACTCCATTAGCTATACTGGTTTAGATTCCAGGGAATAGTGCCATGGAAGACACTTGCTTATATCATCGGCTGCTGTAGGTTAGGGTAGGAGAGCACTGACACTGGGAAGTTCTACTTCACACAGTAAATAACCACAGGAGCTTTCATGAGGGTAGCTAAGCTGTTTAGAGTTATTTTAGGAGTGTGTATGTTAACCTGTATTAGAGACTGGGCCACCCGAGAAGGTTGGATGGGGTAGACTGGAGGAGACTATGACAATCTCAAGCTCTAAAGCTTGTCTTTGGCTGGAAGAATGTAAGTAGTAAGACACAGCAGATCATCCACTAATGAACTGAGGAAAAAACTCAGTTCATTATCATTCCTGGCCCTTAAGAAACTTTCTAGGACAAGAAGACAAGGAAATACTTGCCTGTAGATTTGAATAGAGAGAATGTGACAAGTATTTAAGCTAAGTGTCTTTTTTTTGACCATGTTGTTCAGCTTATCTTACACATACTCGTTTCAGTATCAGAGGAAGCATTTGGCTGGCATGAACTTGAAGGACAGTAAAAGATTCGGCCTGCACAAGTGTCTTGATTTAGAAATCATTAGAAGTATAATAGGTTTGTCATAATAATTCCTAGTGTTCAACATTTTTCTACACCATCAAAAACTCCTGACTTCATCACATTCTAATTTCATCAACTGGCATGAGTGACATCAGTAAATAGCAACCAGGAAGGATGTAGAATAACAAGCAAATATGGTTCTTGGGATCAAATTAATGGCTGAAGCAATCAACCAAGCCCTGTTCAGCTATGGAGAGAACAAGCGGAAAGTTTTGTGAGTGCTGACAAACACTTAGTGTCAATGAGACTTTTTTTTTTCCCCCAGTGCACTGCAGCAGAATTCTTTCTGCACAAACTGAATGAACCAGGATCCAACAGGAGATGAGTTTTCTGCAAGAATGATGCATCTCAGCTCTCTGAGTGGTGACTGAGTATAAGTATGCTAGGATTTAAAAAATGTTGTAAGTACTTTCAAACACAGAGTCTGTATATAGCTTAACAGAATTAAATTTATGCGTCATTAGAAAAATCACATGGAAAATGTTCTTGTACCTTCCCTATTTTACCACAAAATAACTGTGAACATACTTGAGTGGATGACAGTCCAGTCATTTTACCTTCAAAGAGCAAAATCATTGTTCTGAACAAAGTGAAAGAAAAAGCAATTTTAACTTTTTGGCATTTCATAAATGGGTGCTGAGTTTCATTTTCAATTCAGTGATTGTTGTGACACTATAGGCCTTCTTTTGAAAAAAATCACTTTGCTTCAAAAATTCCACTATCATTTTAAAAGAAAGAATGAATTTTTACATCCTTAAAAGTTATTTTTAGAAGGTAGAAATATATTATGTAGATAATTAAATGCTACTAAAACTTTCTAATTTCTGTAGTTAAAAATGTGACGGTAGTTTCATGATAGATGAATCCTTTTGAAGTGTATGTTAATGTATTCATGTAAATATAACCCTTCAAAACAGGGGGTGAGTAGCTTGCAAGACCTCCAACTCTAGTCTTGCACATACAGCTGAGTGCACTTTGTTCGAATAGAAGCAGGGATAGAAAAATTAATGCTAAGCTCCTTCATTTCAGAGCTCACGTAATAGAAGCAGGTAGTTGACATATCTGTTGTGATTTAGGAACAGAAGACACTGAAGTGATTGCACATATATTCATTTGTTAGGTGAAATAGTGAGATGCAGAATCCTCTCTAACATTTCTGATATGAAAGTGAGATCAGTCCAACAGTTCAGACTTATATTTTATAAGAGGAATGAATAGATGAGTGTCCTTATAATATTCAAAAGTCTTCATATAGCATTTTTTATGCGTAGAGTTAAAGTGTTTTAAAGTAAAAATACAGGCCATCATCTCTATATTATATCTGGGCAAACCAAGGCTCAGGGAATGAGGATGTGTGTATGAGAAGTGATTTAACCAGTATCTTACAGGAGAGCCATGTTTGAGTCAAAGTAGGAACTCAGTTATCCTATCTGATTTCTATCAGATTTATATTCATTCACCAACATGCAGAGGGAGAACAGTAACTCCTTCTCTTGTTTGTTTTTATATTTTGTTTATGTCATGGTTTCTGGGATTTATTCCATTATAGATCAATTTATTTTGCAATACATTCTTTTATTTTTATTTTTATTTTAAACTGGTGACTCCTTTTTGCAAAGGTAGCATAAAACTACATGGATATTGTTTTGTCCATCCATCTGTCTAAGCCTCGGGGCCTGATTGTCATTTTCACAGAGACTACTTTATACCGCTCTAACCATGTCAATGAACCTTACAGTCATGGCCATAAATGTAATTTACACCTACTTGAGAACTCCTATGGCTTGCCAGAAAGATGTATCTTAGGAAGAAAAAGGCTTTAATACACTTTGAAATCTAAATGTTGATGTCTTTTGCAGAAGCATTACTTGTATATTAAACTGCACAATCTAGAAGATGTAGGTAACCTTCTCCCTTTGTGCTGATACTGACAGGAGTACTCTAAAGCACCTCTTACTCCTAATACAAAAAAAATCCTAAGGGTCATTCATGTTAGTTTAAAAGACAATGACAACAAAGGAAAATCAGTGGAGAAGAATAAAAATCAACATCTGGAATGCCTTGAAAACATTCCATCTTCATTAATGTTCATGACCTTGATAATGAAGTAGATTTACACCCAAATGATTAAGATCAGCTCCATGAAAAAAATGCCATAACAAGTTCTAATCAATAACTGATGATCTTTATCAATGATCTTTTAGGTCCCTTCCAACCCAAACTGGACCTGAACTGTAGGTATAATTCTACATCATCTTACTTTCCAGTACACTTGGTTCTAAAATGGATATTATAGATCAGCTAAGGTAGAGATATGCTCACCTACTCGGTGAAGGATGGTAGGCCAAGATATTTGCTGATCTGAAGAACCATGGTGGAAGCTACCTTCTTTTGTCCACTGGAGTCATTCACATTCTTTATCAGGCACTTTATGGGCAACTTCCCTCTATTCAAATTTCCAGATCAACTCTACTACCAGAATCAATACAAAATAATAATTAAAAAAAAACCCACTAAATTTTATACTAACAGTCGGATAGGAAATTACATATTTATTTTGAGATATTTTCTTGTGTCATTAGACATTTCTTAATCTTTCTTGATCTTTATATTCTTATTTGGCTCAGTGATATCCTGTGTCAAGGAGTTCCATAGTTAATGTTTTTATGATGATTAGTCAATAATGTGGTGGCTTTCAGATTCAATGACTATCTACTTCTTCTTCTACGTGGTTTATTCTCTCTGCCATTCAGAATCTGACATAATTTTACCTAGTCTGTCTTGTATCAAACAATTCTTTCAGATCACAAGACAGAGTCAAAATGGCCACTGAAATGGTGGTCTGTCCCCTTTTCTCACTTTCTGACATTGCTGGTAAGACTTTATCTCAGAAAGTTCAATAGAAAGATCACTCAGATTTTTCCAAAGCTGATGAGATCTAAGACCAATGACTGTGGACATACTTAAGTACTTCACAATATCTTTACACTGAGAACTCCTGTGAGAAGTAGCCAGTTTAAAAAGTTGAAACAACCATCTTACAAAACTGACAAATAAACGATATCTCTCAGAACTACTAGAGTCCATGTATGTAGGGCAAGAACATTGTAAGATCCTCCCAGACCAAAGTTTAACACTTTTGCTCTGTTCTGAAGCTAGGATTCATCTGTTTCTATCAAACTTTCTTCTTTCATACAGAAAATGGTTGACCCTTTACTTAGATATGTCACCTGAATAGCAAAGATTTTGAGTTGAAGTATCTTTCTCAAACATCAGGCTGTCTATTAAAACCAAGAGTTTAAGCAAGCATATCCAAGTTAAGAGCTGGTCTTACCCCATCATTTTAGTCTAACAAAAGAGAAATAAATAGAAATCTATCACCAGCCTACCTTTTGTATCCTCCAAAATATGTCCATAACTTTATTTGTTGGTATATTAATATTAACTCTTTCAGCTTAAAAAGATCTCTACAAATGCTACTCACTGTTGAGAGTTCCTTGTCTGCCACCCAGACAGAGATGTAATTAACTCTCTATAGAAATCTTCCCAATGGATACAGTGTTGAAATGCAAACAGAAGCCCTAAGTCTTGAAGCTGAGCCTGTAACACCAGCTCCTTCATAATCAGCGTCATATATTGCATGACCCTGGGCAAGGCACTTAATTTTTTCATCTGAACCTCTTAAAATGTGGTAATAATTTTTCCTTCCTCACACCTTTTTTCCTGCTCATCTGTTTGGAACTTCTGTCGTGTAATGGGCTGTATTGGAAATGACCTACTGTAAGTTAATTGTATGATCACAGTGAAGATTGTAAAATCCAAGTGGGAAGGACTTGTGATCTTTTTTATATCAACTATCAGACTGGGGCCCTGATCTTGATGCAAGCCTCTAGACCCCAACATGGGTTTAAGCTAGTGAAAATAATAACATTACACCTAGTTTTCATGTCAGGAGAGTGGACTTAATGTCTCACTTTTCATTTCTCATAACTGAGCTTCTTCCAGATCACAACAGAATTTTCAGTCAATGAGTTTGTTTTTAATTTTTTTTGTGTG
>NW_010274636.1:0-301 GCF_000690775.1 Eurypyga helias | reverse complement strand
GGGCAGTGGGGCTCAGAGCCTGCAGCAATTGTGCAAGGGAGCCTAGAGCCTGCCAGGAGCTTGCGGTAGAGCTTGCAGTGAGTGTGCAATGGGGCTTTCAGCATGTGGCAAGTGTGCAAGGGAGCCTAGAGCCTGCCATGAGCTCGCGGTGAGGCACGGAGCTCGCGGTGGGGCTCAGAGCTCGCGGCAGGGAGTGGAGCTCGCGGCGAGGTGCAGAGCTCGCAATGAGGCTCGGAGCTCGCGGCGGGGCGCGGAGCTCGCAGTGGGGCGCGGAGCTCACAGTGGTGCTCGGAGCTCGCAG
>NW_010274635.1:0-455 GCF_000690775.1 Eurypyga helias | reverse complement strand
TATATTTTAAGGATAAGGACAGTGATACTGGGTTTTTATTTCTACCTTTGTGTGACTGAACTAAATTCTAGTTACTTGCCAGTCGTTTTTTGTTTGTTTTTCTTCTTCTGTCTTCAAATGCCGAGCAACACGGTGTTTGTCTTGATTGTTTGCCTTACAGATTCTGAACTTCAAGCCTTAGTACTGGATTCCTGTCAGAGAGCAGAGATGGAATCAGTCGTATGTAAGTGAAGGTAACTAAGTAGCTGATGAAAATGGACTTAAATTGGTTTAACTTTTAACTTTCTCCCTCACATCTTCACTCCCACCTTTTTTTTCCCCCCCCTCTCCTTTAAAACCCGTTTTTATGGTTAAAAAAAATTAATTACCAGAAGACCAGCATAGAAAGAACATAGATTGTTAAATTAGCTTAGAAAAGAGTCGCCTAAGTTAAGCTGATGTGATAGAAATTGGTT
>NW_010274634.1:1812-2185 GCF_000690775.1 Eurypyga helias | reverse complement strand
CATTCTATGAGTCTATGATTCTATATCCCAGATATGTTCCTTTGGAGTCATCTGAGCACATGGTATTTAGAAAGGCACAAGAAAACTGGATAACTGTTAGGAGGCCAACACTGCCACTACATAAACAATCAGTAATCAGCTCTCAATTCAAAACTATCAACAAGTAGCAGCAAAGGATTTGCAAATCATCTGCCAAGGACAAAATACCTCCAAAGCAGCACAAGAGATGGTTGGTAGACTAGGAAAAGCTACAAAGAGGTGGTACCAGAATCTTCAAAGCTGTGCACAGGCTGTCCCACATTCATCAGCATGTTCCGAGGAGACCAGTGCTCATGCTGGGGTGCGGGCAGTAAAGGCAACACACAAGAAATCT
>NW_010274634.1:0-1789 GCF_000690775.1 Eurypyga helias | reverse complement strand
GGGGGGGGGGAATCCCTCCAACCCATCTGAGAACATGCCTCTCTCCTGACTGAAAACCTGCAAAACCCAGACCAGGTGTGGGTCAGAATGTGGGGGTATGACCAAAGGTCTTCTCCTTGGTCAGTGTGCATCCAGCTTCAATCCATTCCTTTACAGAAAGTATATATATTAAAAAAAAAAAAAAAAATCTTGACTTTCAAGAATAAAAATCTGTTTAGGCCTCTGACAGAATGGCCTGGTAGAACAGCCAACTTTTCCTAACTGTCGGCTAGAAGGTGCACCAAAGCTCCCTCTCCAACATTTACATCCATCCCCATGACTAGGCCACGCTGCAAAAGGCTGCAGGGGCAGTTTGTTGACACATCTGGTCCTGTCCTCTGCCTCAAGGTTTTGCCCTCTCCCTGCACCAGGTCCACTGCTCCCACTTTACCCTCATTCACCCACCAGACAATCATCACCACCTCCCCCAGACATAATTTTTTTTTTTTTTCATCAGATCCATTTCCTGGTGGTTTCACAAGTTCAGCAGCCCAGCAGAAGGCTGGAGACATCGAGCCCAGTGAAGGGCAAGCACTGTGTTTGCCCTGGCCTGGAGGCAGCAAACCGCACCTGCTCCACTGTGTAAGTTGCACCTGGGTTACATGTGTACTACTACATACAACTGGCCCTTCTCCAGCCCAGGGGCCAGGGGACATGGGCTACTCTCTTCATCCTCTCCTAAACAGTTTGTATCCAAACTGCCCAGCACTTACCAGGCTGCTCCTGGGTTCTATAAGGAAAACTGCCAGGTCACAGCCATGCTGGGGACACACCATGAACAGCACAAATGTGGGACACACCGACACCAACATTTGCCTCAGTAGTATTTCCTAGTACGAATGCTGTCCTGGCAGCCAGAACAAGACCTGCAATGAATCCCGACCTGCAATGAATCCCAACCTGCAGACTCAGGAATTCCCGAGCAGTTAAGGTCTCCAGTGCTGGACACAGATCAGATGTTCGATTATGCCTTTCTAGTTGACAAGTTTTCAGGAACCTCATAGAAACAAAACCAAATTCATTTTTCCTACACACTTTCTCTTGAAAAGAAAACCAAACCCCACTATTATTTCACCGTATGATCCACCTGAAATATAATTCTGCAATAAAAGATGAGTAGAGATAGCTGCTGTTACACACTACAAACACCATAATTAAAAATCATTCATCTTCTAAAGATCTTTCTCGAAACCTTCAGACATGTTGTATTATTAATTGAAAAGGCTTCTACTGAACTTGGGGAAAAAGAAAATTAACCACTCTTCTGCAGCAAAAGTACTTACTCATACAAAGGCTGTTTTGTAGTGCAGAAAAGCCCACATAGTTTAAAAACTAACCAGGATGCTGGTACAGACAAGCCCCGATGACTTGAGAACAACAGTGAATTGGCAAGTCCCAACTCTGTGTGGAGACCACAGCACCAGCACTGCAGCATCATGGCAATGGCAGGGTGAGATCCGTTCCTTTCTGAGCACCTTTTTGCGCCACAAACACACTGGCAGAGATGCTCGAAGCACCTTTTGAACTTGGGCAGCTCTAAGCCCTGTTTGTTGCCAACCTGGTGTTGGTGTTGGCAGGCATTCTCCTGGCTGCTGCTCAGCTCCACACGATCATGCTCCCAATGCTGTGCCCTAGCTCTCTCCTCAGGGATACGCATCCTAAAGGTGCCCATGTAATTGGCAATCTAGCCTAAACGATTCTCCAAGCCTGTTAGCTAAACAGTAGGTTCAGTTGGCAGAGTCAGCGGCGG
>NW_010274633.1:0-2628 GCF_000690775.1 Eurypyga helias | reverse complement strand
CCTTATTTCTCCAAGAATCAAAACCAACAATATGTGTTCGTAAGGAGAGAGGACAATGACAACCTTAAGTTAGGCTCATTTAAACGGTCATGCAGCCAAGTATATATGCGTATTAGAATTTAACCCTATGAAAAGTACACTACATAGCATTTGTTGTAAAGCAATATTGTCTTTCGAGCCCAAATCTGGAACTGGAATAAAGACCTGAAGCACATAAGGTGTGTTCCAAGCCTAATAAAAAATAAATTTAAAAAAAAAAATCTAACTTGGCTAGTGGGGAGCTTTTCAAATCCTCTTTAAACTTTTGCCTAAAAAGAAAGTGGTGCCTCAATATGTCATTCCAACTCTTAGCTAACCCACCTCTTAGTTATCCCTCCTGACGAAAGGCTACACACTGTTCCCTGTCTGAATTCGTATTGCTTAGACAATAATCAGCACTCAGAAATTAAGCCTTTAACACTGGGGGTGGGTGGGAAAAGCTCTGTATTATGTTACTAAGTGCACAATCTCCTAATCTATTCTTTTATTTGAGGAATAGACTGACTTCCTGAATTCTGCTAATAGAAAGCATGTTTTCCACTACTCCTTAAGTCATTCTTGTAGGTCTTCTCTGAACTCTCCAATTCTTTTTAATTATTAAAAATGCTGGCCTTAGTTCAGATCATAACTGCTGTACTATACACAATATTAGTCAGACCATCTTGGTATTTCTAGTTGTTAAGTCTTTGGGCAGAAGTATAAATAATGATGGCGAAACACAGTGACAATGACATCAATTCCAAGATACATCCAACATTTGTGTCTGGTAAAAACCAAACAAACAACCTTTGTTGCACTCTCTGTTTTCTGTCACTTCTAAGTCGTAATTATTTTTTTATTAGATGTATTACAGAGAGCTTCTTACCCAGCCTTTCTAGATAGTACCTGGCTTCTTTAATGAGGCACCATTTACCAGAACAAAACCTCACCTTCTGAATGAACATTTTTCACGAGTAACAAAACCACCATCACAAACAAAACAAACACCACCCCTCCCCCAAAATGCATGTACACAGAAATACTAGCTATTAATTCAAAATATGTTTGATAAATTCTTCCAGCTTAATAAGAATTCTTAAATGTACAGAGGTTGGTATATAAACCATCAGTTCTGCTCAAACAAAATTATGAAATTATTTCAGGTATAACAGAACACCTGGTCTTCTTCCCCCTGCCAAACATACATTTAAAAAAGAAAAAAAGAGAAGACAAAAAAAAAGACACTGATCCCACACCCATATACTGCAACTCTTATCACAGGCTCCTAGGAGCCACAGTTACGGACCACATTCTGCTAACCACTGTACAAACACAGAATACGACTGTTCAAAGAGCAAACAACCTAAACATAAGGGACAACAGATGGAGAGAGACAAAAAGGAGAATACAAGGAAACAGCACCACCATAAACAATGGTTAGAATCAGTTCTTGTTCCAAGGATGATGTGTTTGAACCCCAGGGTGACAGGAAAGGTGGTGGTTTGCTTTTACTTTTAGTAGGCTTTGTTTCCTGAAGTTAGCTGCTTTTGCATTGCTAAGTTGCAACTGCTTTAAAGGGTGCACACTGGGAACTACTCCAAACGTGAGGAGGATCACAGGAAAATGTACTACTAACTACCCACAATGTCACTTTCTAAACAACAGTTAAAACCTTATTAACAAAAAAAAAAGGTAATATTCTTCATACCTAAACCCCAACTTTAAAAGCAAGCAACCTGTCACTTTTACAACCATAAAATATAAGGTGTAAAAAGACAAGATAGTTGAAGTAGATGAGGAAGGCACTCTTGTTCAGGATTCTGAATCTGTTTCAACAGAGCAGGATCACTTTTACCACAACTGTAAGAAAAACTGTTACCACAAGATACAAAGATGAAAGTATGAGTTTAGTCATATGATTTATTAACACAACTAAATAATGAACAATTAATTTTTAATTAAGAGACAGCTTATTACATGGAAGAAATCCGCAGTCTATTACAAGAGTAGCATGTGCTGCGTCTAGAACGAGGGCTAGATAACGGCTTAAACCAAAGATCCCACGACAGTGCTGCCCACAAGTAACAGACAGCACCAAGTCTTCCTCTGGGGAAGGAAGGATTGCCTTTGCAATAGTAGCCTGAGCTAAAGGTCAGACAAGCACAAAGGGAAGTCAGAAGCACACACCGAGATTTAGCTTGTATAGAAGGCAGCAAGTACAGAAGCGAGACAGACTTGAAGGTCATCCATACAGAGATGATAGCTGAGCTTAGGAATGAGATTAACAAAATAACTTTCAGAGCAGTTTGATGCAGTACTAGGGCTAAATTCCAAACTGGAGAGGTCTTACAGGGATCTAAAGAAAAGGAACTCCAGAAAGAAGTAAGGTTTTCACCAAGGCTAAACTTTTAAGTAGAGGGAAGAAAAAAAAAAAAAAAAAAAAGATCGTTGCATCACGAGTGGGCTTTTGTTTAAAGTTCAGTATATTGCACAGAAAAGCCTCAAGGAACACAAGATGCCAATATGCTTCCAACAAAAGCCTGCAGGAGAAAAAGTCCACATTTCTAGGAGTGACTATGAGCCATAACAGGCCTAAATCCATCAATCTAT
>NW_010274632.1:0-463 GCF_000690775.1 Eurypyga helias | reverse complement strand
ACAGCACAGGCCCCAACACCGACCTTCAGCCATGCCAGCCCGGCTGTGGGGCTGCTTGGCCTCACAAGCTTCCCAGTGGCGGCTCACCCATGTGTGGGGACCCCTTTTAGGCTGCCTGCACCAGGCAGGGGTGAAGCTGTGGGGCTGCTAAGGCCATGGGAGGTTGCACCAGGTGAGATGCAAGCGGTGCTGGGCCAGCCCGGCGCCTGGGCGGCACTCAGAGAGGGCATGGGTGTCCCAGCTGGAGCTGGGAGACATAGGCACACACATGGGTGCTCCAGTGGCACACATGGGTGGGTGCACACAGGAAAGCATGGAGGCATGCAAGCGGCTGAGTTGCCAGACATACACACAGGTCGCTTGAGCTCCCTTGGACAAACTCAGTGGCCTGCACACTCACACATATCCATGGAGATGCACATGCTCACGCATGCATTTGCACGTGCATGCAGCCACCCATACG
>NW_010274631.1:0-232 GCF_000690775.1 Eurypyga helias | reverse complement strand
CTCCTGGTGCCCTCTCGGAGCTGCCCCTTCGGTAGCATAACATCTGCCTCGGGATTCGATGCGGAATCCGAGGCCTTGAGCAATACGGTGCAGGTGACCGGGTCTGGCGCAGGGCACGCGGGGGCAGGTGCCCCAAGCTCGTCCCCATGCTGTCCCTGCAGCAGAGCCAGCCCTACGGCACCACCGGCCGTCCCCAAACGCCCCAGACCTGTCCGGAAGCGGCGAGGTAGGC
>NW_010274630.1:26798-28276 GCF_000690775.1 Eurypyga helias | reverse complement strand
TTCCCCAGCTGCGCTACTTACACAAGGTGCCATCAGGGCAGGACTTAAACCTGGCTCTTCTTGCTCAGACAAGTGGATTCCCACCAGTTTTAATCACCCTGCTCCATCTAGCCAGGGAAAGCGGGAGCAGCCAGAGCTTTTGGACTGCTGCCGTTTCTAAACGAGACCTCTCGTAGAAGCAGAGCACTGGGGAGTGATGCAGCGGCTACAGGAATATCTTCTCCCAATTCTGCCGGTGGCAAGAGCCCCACAGCCCCAGCAGCAGTGACACAGCACCAGGACACGCTCGGCAGGCCGCTTTCAGGGACGGAGCCATCCTAGGAACAGCCAGTTCAAGGCTACCCTGGCTCTGGCGCCACGCGCGGGCCTCGCTGGCTGATGCCTGCATCGACACAAACCCCCGCAGCGGGGTATGACCCTCCTGGTGTAATGCACTCCCCTCTCCTGTGCCAGATGTGCTCTGAACAGGAGCTGTCGCTGTCATACCGTCACTGCCCTCACTGTAAGCGAGTAACTATGAATGACAGGATCTGGCAAACGGGAATGTAAAGGAAGCAAATGCACACACCCAGCAATTCCCCTCAAGCAATGCTAGCTGTAAATACAGTAATTTTGGCCATCCCAACCAACCTAAGCTATTACTTGCTACACTTTGAACATATTTGAGCTTTTCTGTGCCTAAAATCCATTGTGCAACCATCCAGCCACTTTCGCGGCAGTAACCGACTGAGACTATAATGACTGCAGCTACCTGGCACAGCAGGTTATGTTTGGAGACCACTGATTCAGACTTGAGTGACTGAGAAAAAGAGAGACAAAAACAAAAAAATCACTGAAGAAACTGAACGGTTGTGGGAAAAGACAGGTGGTCTGTGGAGCAGATGAGGGTCTGAGACTCACCGACGACAAATACGAGAGGGGAAAGAAGCTTTGGTATCAGGAATGAGTTGAGATTTGTAATCCAAACTCAGAAGGAAGGACTGTCTGTGTGTACTATCCCCATTCTAATTAAAAGCTTAATTCCAAAAGGAAAATGAGAAACAATCACAGAAATCGTGCGCTGCTCTATGGACTCGGAGCTGTAAGACACAAGGAGGTTGCAGCTGAAAAGCAACTCTGTGATCCACTGTGCAGCCAGTTTCCTGCACAGAAGGGCACTCCCAGCACTTTGTAGATGAATCTTGCAGTGACTGCTACCATCATCAAAGATGCAATGGAACTGATTAAAGTGGAGACAGCTCCTAGAAAGAGTCTGCCTACGAGGATAACAATTAGCAATTTCCCTCAAATCGTCAAAGCAGTGCTCAAAGGATAAATTAGTGCCAGCAGTTTCACACAGCAATTCAAGTACCACGGAGGACAGAAAAAAGGCAGCAGCTCCTCAGTCATATAATTATCTGGAAGTAAAGTACGTTATAGAGGAAGTTGCATGAGGGAAGGATGGATATTAGAAGTGGATATTAGAAGTGGATATTAGA
>NW_010274630.1:24957-26767 GCF_000690775.1 Eurypyga helias | reverse complement strand
ATTAGAGTGGTCGGGCACTGGAAGGGGCTGCCCAGGGAAGTGTTGGAGTCGCCATTCCTGGAGGTGTTCAAGGAACGTGTAGACATGGCATTTGAGGACACGGTCTAGCGGGTGTGGGTGTGTTGGGTTGATGGTTGGGCTGGATGATCTTACAGGTCTTTTCCAACCTTAGTGATCCTGTGATTATTTAGAGATGCCACTTCTGCCTTAAAGAAACAAGCAATTGAAAAATCAAGATTCTTGAATATGAAGTGTAAGATTTACTTGGCAGCTTTTGAAAATCTCTCCTGATTTTGAAGCCATGTTGTGCTGAGGTCTGAGCACAGGTATCACCTTGCTGGGGAGGGGAAGAACAAAAGAAGCAGAAGAAAACTTCTGCTCAAGTTGGGCAGGCAGATAGAAGAGCAAAGGGTGTTAGGAGGGAGTCAGTGCCTCCACATTTCCTTTTTTCCTGTTTTTTGAGAGGTTACAAAACTTCCCTCAGCTACCCCAGGGTCCTGCTGGGGACTTCTGTGCCCCAGGCCTTGAAATATTTCATGAAAGGGTATCATCCTTCTGTGGAGCTGGGACTTAAATGACTTTTTCATTTGCCTATGCAATCACAACAGCAGATGAGATCAGACTGATGATTTAAAAATAGAAAAAAATCCCCATGTGCCAATCCTTTGCTCTGCTGAATATACTCAATGGCCCCGAGGAGGAACTATTTTACTGAACCTTTTATGATGCACAAAGGTTTCATCCAGCCTATTTTACTTTTTATGTACTTTCTACACTGGATCTGGTTTAGTGCTTTTCAGCTGACCCAAACCGACCAAAGGGACATGTCACGCCATCAAACGTCATGCTCAGTGTATAAGCTGGGGGAGTTGGGCGGGAGGGGAACCACTGCTCAGGAACTGGTTGAGCATCCATTGGCTGGTGGTGAGCAGTTGTAACGTTTTCCTTCCTTTAATCCTTCTCTGTTCCCAAGAAACTCCCCCCTGTCAGTGCAACGTCCTTAGCAGTGCTGTCTTGGCTGGAAAGATCAGCAGCCTGTGATCTGAGAGACAGGAAACATCACCGCTACAAAATGCAGATGGGGTTATGCTCAGACAGTTTATCATTTTCTAAGGATGGTTTCAGCCTTTAGGGTCTTCAGCCCCTATTTATGGCACTGATCAGGTGCTTAAGGCATCAGCATTTAAAGGCTACTAGGCATTCACAGTGAAAGTTTTTCCATATATCTACATTATTTTTGTGCTTCCTATGATTCAGGTAAAGACCTTCCCTTTTCTCACAGAGAACAGTCTTTTCTAGCAGGGAGAACTGACACTTACATACATAGTCAGCAGGATCCTGGATGAGTTTGTCTGCAAGTCAAAAAGAAGGAAGGCAACATGCACAGAGTCTCCCTTGTCCTCCCTAATCTTGAGTGAGAGGGAACAGGTAAGAGAGAAAAACAAACAGCTTCTTCTAAACTCAGAGGAAAAGCCCAAAATTAGACACTGAAGATCTTGCTGCAGGTCTGGACCTCAGCCAGTCTAGCCCAGTGCTTTCCTACGCAGAGAGAGGGAGAAAAGTTGCATATAACCAGAGACCCCTTCCTGCACAAGGGATAGGAGGTGATCCAGCTTGAAGGGTACAGAAATCCTCATGCTGGGAAAAAAAAAATAGTTAAATTAAGAAATAACATGGCAGAGGACTGCAGTGCAGTTATTCCTGGTATTCCGTTGTAACTGGAGCCCCGAAAAGCCCAGCATCACAGCTTGCACAAAAATTATTTTGAAGGGTCTCCTTCTATCCAGCATGGGACCGTCTGTAAGACCCT
>NW_010274630.1:5092-24944 GCF_000690775.1 Eurypyga helias | reverse complement strand
CAGTCAGAGCTATAACCTCTTCTGCTAGAGTCCTGGGACCTTCCCCTTGTTACTGACGCCAACCCAGCAGCTCAGGCCTGGGTAACCATCCAAGCCCGACAGGACTGTGCCCAAGGAAGGCTAATCCTGCTTTTCGGACAGCCTCTGCCAAGCTCCGGGTCCCTGTGGCTGCAGGTGTCTTTGCCCATCCAGCTTGGGAGCATCTCTGTTACTGTGGGGTGACTGGAGGTCCCACAAAGCTCTCAGAAGAGGAGAGGACCACTGAAGAGCACGGGAGATGAAAAAAACCAAACTATATTTGACAATAGCAGCTCTGTGTGATGACCCTAATAGGGCATAGAGATGCCTCAGCAAAGAAAAAGAAAAAAAAAAAAAAAAAAAGAGAAAGGAAAAAGCCAAACAAACAAAGTCAGAGCCTCTGATGACCCAACAAGAACATTTCTTTTCTGACACAAATGCACAAGTCTGACCAGGAAAAGAACAAGGGGAAAAAAAACCCTTTTCAGCATCTCAGACAACACCGACTCCTGCCAAATCCATCTTCTTTAGTAGCCTCCAAAGCCTTGATAACTTTGTTTCCTCTGGTTGCAGCTGTACTGGAAATACCTTCAGAAGAAAGATTTTTCCTTTAGAGAAAACACTACAGAAAACATGATAAAGACGGACTTTCTTCTGGCTGTCAATTCTAAATGCCCTTAAAGATGTTGTGAACTTCAGTGTAGGCAGGGCTTGGATTTAAATGCCAAGTGCAAATGCTGTCTGGAATGCACATCCCTGGCAAACAAAGGAGAAAATACTTTTGGCAAGGGTGCCCAGAGCTGCCTAGTTAAATAAGCACCTCAGGAAAAGAATTAATAAGATGGAATAATTTTGAGATGGACTGGCAAAGAAACCACCCTTTCAGAGGTCAAAAAGTGGAGGGTTAATACTGGAACAGATGAAAACAGAGCACGTGAGATGTCTAAGAGGAAACCGAAAGTATTTTTAGACATACAGGTAACCTGCCAGGTTAGAGACTTCTTGTTATTGCTGTTCAACAGCTGATACAGCTGGAACATCATCAAAGGAGACAGTGAGATCTTAGGCACAGCCCACTCCTTGGGTTAGCAATGAGGGCATTCTTTCAGCAGCAGAGATGCGTCTCCACATCCTCTCCAGCCGGAGCAGGAATTTGAACCTTGGCTGAAGCATCCAAAGCCAGTAGTCTGCTGAGATATTGGGTGAAGATGCAGCAACCTTCAGGCAGCAGTTTTGCTGCCTTATAATAGCTTTGTTCGTTTGTTTGTTTTTTCCTTGAATATTTCATTTGGAGCTCAATGGACTCCAAATTTACAGGTTGCCCAGAGATGTTGTGGATGCCCCATCCCTGGATGTCTTCAAGGCCAGGCTGGACGTGGCTTGGAGCAACCTGGTCTAGTGGAAGGTGTCCCTGCCCATGGCAGGGGGGTTGGAACTAGATGATCTTTAAGGTCCCTTCCAACCCAAACCATTCTATGATTCTATGAAATATTGCATATGGAGTGAACCAGAAGGCCCAAGGGAACGTTGCCAGTTCCAGCTGTTCAGTTCCTCATCCTCTACAACAGCAAGTGGGCTGAAAGAAGTGATTTACAGACCACCTGTCTGAACAGGAAGGCAACTTTTTCCACACCTACCCAACCTCCTTCCACCACCCATGCTATCCCTTGAGCTCTTCACCCATGTATGCTGGGCAAGTCCTGTCGCCGCTGTGCGCAAGGCAGCAAGGCGCAGCCACCACGACCTCTTCACATGCAGCACCAGGGATACGATCCTGCACACTCCAGCAACCCGGGAAATCTATTTGACTGCAGTACCACCTACTGTCACACAGCCGGCGTGCTGATTAGAAGGAAAAAGCTGAACTTACTAATACCTGCGTGAAGGTATTAGTAGCCTAAGTGCTAGGTTGCTTCTCCACCTCCTTATCAGAGCGTACAGAATCCTAGTAAAACAGACCTTCCAAAGAGTATTTCAGTCAAATATGTTTTCCAACTGGCACTTCTGTTTGCTTTATTCTGGGGTATTTTTAAGGCTCTTCTGCTATTTAAAAATTACTCAAATTAATAAAGGTAAGGAAGCAGAGCTTATCTTTAGACTAGTTGAGATTTATCTTCTTCATGAGTTTTACTGAAGACAAAAGGAACCTGAAGCCAAAACAACAAACAGCAGGCAGCTATTTAATTAAAGTAATTCCTGCCTAGATGAGGCTCACACAATAACTCCACTAAATAAGGTTCTGGGTGTTACCGAGCAGAAAAATTAGATGGCTAATAACTATGCAGGGAGGCACGCTCGGCTGTAGTGAGGCTCGTGGAAGGATGATGGTTCGTGGATAGAGGACAAAAGATAAGTGAATGTGGATAAAAAAAAGAGATAAGGAAGGTAGCATTCAAAATGCAAGGCCAAGGAAGAAGCGAAGATGTGTGCCAAGACACGAGGAGAGACAATTGAGCCGCAGGGACGTGACAGGAATGAGCAGCCGCGAGATTTGTAGAGGGTTTTTCTCCTGGTTCCAGATCAGCAGTGTGAAAGATTACTCTGTTTGTCTAGTAACATGTTAAGGAAATCCTGCAGCCAACTTCTCTTGAGAAGAATATTCACGGCGAGAGAAACGAGAAGTGGGAGCCTGGATGCTGCATGTAGGTCAGGGATTAAATCACAGCAAGGATGCACCAGCCTGGGGGATGGGAGAAGGGGGGAGAGGGCATCCTCCAGCCGGGGACTTACTCATTTCTTTGCAAATAGAAGGAATTATTCTTTTTCAAGAGAAATTATCTACTCACAGCAGGTATTTACCTAGAATATGATCCACGTCTTTTCTCTAAGCATCAGCCTATGCACCTATAGCTACATTGGTATAGTGATATCCCTACAGATTTTCATCTACTCCTTAGGTGAATATAATTCTTGAACCTTCCTCCAAAGACAGCAAGTGATCAAAGGAAAAGCCAGCACGCAAGGTGTACTTGCAGCGGGGCTGTAGGCACCAGCAGCAGTTACTCACGTGGCTCCTACCAGGGGTCCCTCAGAAATGCTGGCAGTACGATCCAGGTCTGTTATGCTAACACAGTATTTCCAGTCTCATGTAACTGTCCCTGTCATGGGAAAAGGAAAGGTCCCAGTGGAATTCCACCACCAGATCAGACGTAGCCCAGGGTCTCACCTGAAGCAGGCAACGGGAGCAGACGCATTTGAAGAAGATCAAAGGCACCTCGCTCCATCCCCGCTCCATCCTCAGGTACAATCGTTAGAAAGCAACGGAAGAGACTTTACAGCCCCTCCGACATTTCAGTTAGCATCGCCCCTATCAGCTCGGGACACTCGGACACCACACGTGCGGCCCAGCACCGCAAACCTGCACGACACCGCTGATGCTCGGTGCAACCACTCCTGTCTGCATCACACGCAGAAAGCGAGGAGCAAGGCATACGTTCAAATTCCCACGTTGCAAACTCTCCTCCTGCTTGCTGTGCCACCTCCACCACCGAGGCAGGGTGCTCATACCTTATCCAAGGTTTTTCCCAAAGGTAAGACTGTTCTGAGTAAAACACGACCAACTTTTGCTGGTGACGTGAAGTAGCCACCAAGTTCTTTCGCTCGTGTTACAGATTTAACCTAAAGGGTATGTCCAAAGGGCGCTTCAGGTGCGTTGTTGTACTCTGCTGCCAATTTCAGAGCTGAAAACCAGACAGCACTGAGATCAACATGAGATTCCTTCCTTAATTTTTAATGTAAGAAAATCAATGCGCTTTGACCAAAAGAAAATAAAAGCCTTGAAAAGAGTTCAATAAAAAGCACTCATTTTGATGAAGGCACCAATAAACAATATCAGAAAGTGTAGAATGAAGTGAACCAGAATGAGAGGAAATGGTGCAATTTTGGCGTGTACAGCAGTTACAAAACTAAAAACTTGTGAACTTTCCGCACAGAAATTACCATAAAAATGATTACAAAATAAAACAGAACTTACACCACTGTTTGGTTTACCTTCCTACTGAGTAATTGCTGAGCCAATGCTGCCGGTCCCAGCAGCCGACAGAAACCCAGGATACAGTCAAGGTTTCGGTGGAGCCTTGAGGAGAAGGGGCCCACCCAAGCCAGTGGGCAAATATTTCGCTATTCTGCTCTGAAGCAACCACCTTCTTAAAAACGCCCCCAGAGAGCAGACCCTGAACGCCTGAGACTGGAGCCCTTATAAAATCTTTTGCGGAAGCAGTCGGTGAATGGAGAAAACCGACGCTCCATAAACTGCTCGGAGGATATCTACAATACTCATGGTTCTTCATGTACCCTTTCTGGTTTATTGATCATAAAAAAAAGAAAAAAATCAATTCATAAACTACGTATGTATACAAATACAATACACTGACGTTTCTTATGGCGATTGCAGTGCAAACTTAAAACAAAATGCATGAACACTGACCCCAAAACGCATCTCAACGTCTGCAGGCGCTGCCCTGGCCGCAGAGCCCTCGGCAGATGGAGGCACCGGCATCGGCACCGCCGAGGGCCAAAACGAGGTTAATGCCGGGTGTGAATCAACCCTCCTACTAGAGGGACGGCTAAGTCCATTGGCAGGGCAGCGAGGGGAAGCTGCGGCGTAGCTCTCTGCAATACGACGGGTCTGCAGATAAAAACACCTCGGTCTGCAACGCTGCCAGCTATTTAAATTTTATTGCATAAACAGTCAATCACGGCTTCTTAAAAAAAAAAACACCCAAATCCCCTCATTCAGACAGCTTTAATTGATTGCTGTTCTTCAGAGAGAGTTCAGAAGAATGAAAGATGTTCTTATCTAAATCCCTTCTTTTAATAGCCCTAATTTTGCACACTACCAGTAGTATGTATTTATATATCAAAGCCTCAAGTCCTGAGGATTTTTGCTTGACTCTTGAGAAATTTCAATATTTGATCCTGAACCAAGGATAGAAAATTAACTCGCAACCTAAACTGTAATCGTTTAAAGTGAAAATAACACAAAATGGACAGAAGAGCCGCAAGGTGAAGAGGATGCACCCGGGAATCCCATGGCCAAGTGGGATGGTGCAGGTGGAGGATGGCCACAGCCTCTCCCTTCGGGCAGCTCTATCCAAGTCCTCATCCAGGCTGCAAACTTACTGTGCGTTACGACAATACAACACCTAAGGGGGAAAAAGGGAATTATCTGGGTTAGAGGCCTTACGGAAGAGTTTCCCGGGTGGTGTAACTTGGCGGAGTTGGGCAGCACATCCAAGCCCACACCCGATGCTCTTCGGCAGCTCACCTGCACGGACCCGCCACAGCCGGGCACATTCCTCACGTCGGTCAGGTGCACTCTGCGTGCGGGACTCCCGACGACCTCGCTCGGGAAATGAGCGTCAGCCTTTTCTTTTTTTTCTTCTCCCCCTTTTTTTCCTTTCTTCCCTGGCTATCTGTGCTGGCATGCGGCTCAGACTGAAACGCTATGGTAACCCACGGGAGCAGGAAATTTATGACACAGAAAACAGCACCGTTTCAATAACCATTCCATTTTTTTCCCCTCATTTCACATCACAGTGTTAATATTACTTATTTATTTATATATTTACATGTGCCTACTCTGTATATATATTCCCCTGATCTCAACAGTTCTGTAGAGCAACAATTTTTTTTCTCCTCTGAAATCTAAGATGAAAATGTGACCTGACTAAAAATTTTGCATTTGGTACACTTCAACTGTGAAGATTCAGAAAATGCAAAGGGAATAAATTAACCTTATAGTCGGATTAACAGCTAATTCAGCAGATTAATACCAGATTTTGGTGTTTATCTGGGTATAGCCTTCTATTCAATAAAAACCTCCATGGTTTCACACCCATGTTTTCGTGACAATTTTCGTTTGTATGTAAGAGGGGGATTTAGCAGCAGCTTTGTTGTCTCCTTTTACTTTTGTTTGTATGTCTCTCTATTCTTCATCTCCGTAGCTTAAGAACAAATAAGGGAATATTAATATTTCTGGATATCTCTTCTCTGCATCTTCACGACCTTCAAGATACGCCTTGTATTTTGTTCTCTGTGCTTACTGAGCAGGGGGCTGAACTTCCCATTGGCATAACAATGATGAAAAATATCTTTGCATTGCAGACACCTAAGTGGTTATCTTTTTTGGATACCGCTCAAATCTATTCTATACTTACCTTTTAGACATATTTTTACCTAAATAGGTTGAATTGGGAAATTCCTAGAAGAAACCAGCCTGCTAGGCATATATATTCTTTTAGAATCACAGAATCACTGAGGTTGGAAAAGACCCTGAAGATCATCGAGTCCAAGCGTTAACACTGCCAAGCCCAACTAAACCATGTCCCTAAGCGCAACGTCTACACGTCAAGAAGTGATATTCCAACCTGCCGCAGCGGTGCTCTGCCAGCCCCCCCGGTGCCCGTGCCCACCTGGCACCCCAGCCCCACCACCACCGCCCCGCCACGATCAGGAGGCAGCGGCGGCTATGCTTTGACGTTTTTCTTTCCCTCCAGATCGACTTTCAAAGCGTGGCGGGCACGCCGTTGGGTCTCCTGCTCTCTGCATTGTCCTGTCTTTCCGAATCACCATCAGGTTACTTTGCTTTGCATATCGCTTCCCGTCTTGGAGATGCCGAGACGTCATCACAGGTAATGGATGCAGTCCAAAGTGCCTGGCTGCCCCCGGGAACGGCTGCCGCGCTGAGCTCAGAGATTATCCAGCCATCAGACATTATAATTGGTAATATTCAGATGCTGTATGCCTTTTTTTTTTTTTTTTAACAGCAGATGAGATGACATTTGGAAAAAAAGAAATAAATAAAGACAGCTATGAGTCCAGATGGCTTGAAACCTACAACAAGGATGAAAAAAAGTGGCAGATCTGTGGGGAGAGAAAGGAAGGAAAGGATGAAAGGGTAAAAAAAACAATGCAGACCTGGCTGTGTAGGTAAGAGCACGGAACGAAAGCAAGCCTCTTGTATTTAGCAAGCCAAGCACCATAAATCCAAGAACACCCTGTTAAAACACACATATTTAAACTCGTACTTGTAAGCTGATGAGAGAAGTAGCAGAAATACTAATTTCATGGTGTGATCATAGCCTATGATCTCTAAAACAAGCCAACTGGTATCTTCATCTCTATTGTGAGTACAAGATTGCGTTAGAGGGAAACACAAACCAGTGAAATGTCAAGAGCAATTAACTGCTGCATTTTTCATGCAACACAAAATGGGAAAATTTTATAGGGCTCCTATAATTAAAGTTAATAAAAATGAATATACAATTCCCTGAAGGACTGTAGGTGATACACGTTTCTCTAGCCTCAACATAGCCGTGCCCTCCCCAGTTACCCGGTGCTCCATTAAAACACTGGAAAATGTTCTTTTGCCACATTTCTCACGGCTCCCGAACTGAGTTTTTGAGCCACCCAGAAAACTCTCAGCAGATTTCTCTTTGTGAAATCCACTTTAAAACAGCTTGCTCCTCACCGCTGAGTGACCCTTTATTAACTTAGCAATTGTGGCAGCGAGCTAAGCAGGCAGAGGAGTGACACGGAGCAGGGACGGATGAAACGCTGAGTGGTGTGATAAGGTGCAAGACGAGGTTTTGGTCCGGGCTCCTGGGGACGCGCTGTTTGAAGGCAGACGATGCTTTGTTTGTCACCGAGGACTGACAGGAGCCCTCCGCTCCCACCTGACCCCAGGCAGCTCTTGTATTACTGCATGTTTCGATTTAATGACTTTAAAACATCCACAGAAAGCTAAAGGAGAGGAACGGTTGGAAAGTAGTGAGTTTACCAAAAGGAAGCCAATGTGGGCAGTCAGGAAACAATTTGTGTTTCCTAGTGCACTTGAAGAAGAAAATGCAAAGAAAGAAGGAAGGTGGTGTCAAGGCTCCTTGGACCCATTATGGTGCTGGCTTCCTTCCTCTGCCTACGAGTACAAACCCTCCTCTCCTCCTGCTCAGGGAAATGTCATCGTTTTTTAGGCTCTGAGATATTAGGGGTGCTGCTGGCAGTAACAGACATCCTGCAAAGCAATGCTCATCCATCCCAAGTCCAGGACTTTCATTCTTCACACAGGTGAGTAGAGGGACAGGGAGTTACCCCCTCTTCTCAATACTGGAACAACTGGAAATGGAAAAACCCTGTGGGAAGAGTCCCGAAGGCCCCTCCACTCCCAGATGGGGTGGGGGACCAGCCCCATCCCCTTGCTGTCCCCTCCCACCACGCAGCCCTAGCACAGGCTGTTGGACAGAAAGGACTGGCTCTCTCCCCATCTCCCCAGTGAGTCATTGCTTCCATCCTGTATTTCTCAGAAAGCCTGAGAGCATGTGGGTTGAGCAGAAAATTTCTTTTGACATCAATTGAATTTTTCAGATGTTAATTTTTATCAGGAAAGAAAAAAAGAAAGATACATTTTAAATTTGGTTTGATCCAACCTCCTTTTTCTTTCCATTTCAGGACAGTGCCTATTAACCGAGGATATCTTCCCAATGTTCATCTCTTATTCTGTTAGTATTTTAGAAAGCACTTAAATCTGTGTGAATTTTTGATCTGGGCTGTGATGAAATACCTCCTCCAGCTGTGCCAGCTCCTTGGGAATGCCTGCAAGAGGAAAAGCCAGAGCAGTGACCAAAGCCACTGGCAGATGTGGTCTCCACGCAGGCTTGCCCACCCTGCATCCCACAGCAGAGCCGGCTGTGTGATGGGAGGCCTGGGCACTCCACACCATGGATGCCATTGCTTTGTGTGCAAAGCCACATTTTTACCTTATAAATGGACAGAGCAGGGAAACGCCCAAACTTGTGTACGCTTCCACCTCCAGAATAACCTCGCAGGGTTGCTCCCGGCATTGCTCAAAGCAGCTTTGGTCCTAGGGATGGGGGAGTTCATTCCTGACACAATTCCCCTTCCCCAGTTCAATTCCCCTTCCCTGATTCTTCTTCACAACTCAAGCCCACTGCCACGCCAGCAGAGCTCCCACAACCTCTCCATCAGCCCAGATAGCCAAGAGATGGCCAACCTGAAAACCAAAGCCATGCTGGCTACCTACAGAGGAGTCTTCACCCATCACTCCCTGGGTCAGCGGGTAGAGGAATGCTTCTCAGCCGACAATCCGCTGGCTAAGAACGTCATTGAAAAAGACAGAGAGACACACAAACAAATCCATTTCTTGGTGAACCTTGATGATTCTCTCGGAGGACGCAGTCTCCGTATGCAGCATGCCATCAAACAGCATCTCGTCCCAGAACGGCTCTGAAGCAGAGTGCTGGGTGTCCTGGGCCTGCCCGGGCATATTTTAACAGCGGGGGACACGAGTGAGCTGGTGTGCACTGCAATGTCTTTTACCAATTGCCTTTTGCTTCTCCTTTTTGTCTTTTCCTTTTTTTCTTTGATGTTGTTTAAAAAAAGCCAAATGGCAATATCAAACAGAACAGACCTTTCAAAAGGTTTTGATAACAGCAGCCTGCTGAGTCCTTTTTAAATGCAATTATTTTATGTGGGACTAATTCAGAGATAAAAGTCAGCTCTGCCAATACAGCTTAAATCCATTCCTTCCACAACAGGCCCTTGATTTGCTCCTTTTTTGAATAAACTCGCTGACACGACGCGTTCGCTGGATAGCAGCGGTGGAATGACCAATCGTCAATCCCACGGCCATGTGCCTCTCGGAACCCACATCATCCCAGGGGGCGGGAGGGGGGAAAAAGCCTTGCAATGGCTTAACCTGGCTTATGGGATGTTAAAAGGGAGGGAAGCGAGAGGGTCTGCCTGGCTGCTCGGCCATGGGGCTGATTGCTAGGAGCAGCTCCTGCTCTTCAGGGCTTCGGGCAGCACCAGGGGCTCTGTAACCACCGACTGCATCCAGATTTAGGGCTTAAATTTAGCTGCTACTTGCAAGGACAGAGTGCAGCCGTTTCTCATGCTTTGCTCGGAAAGACAGTATAAACGGGCCACTTATGAGAGCCTTGTTACGTACGAGTGCTCATACATTGGAGAATGTACCAGCACTTCTTAATTTACTCTTCAGCTACAGTTGAAATCCTCCCCTGTCAGGCAGGTTTTCTGTGTAAAACCTAGTTTGTACCGATTTCTGGGCACCTTGCCACCAAAGCTAGATTATACACAAACAAGCATGCGCGCGCACACATAATCAGGGCCTGCAATCACATATTTAATCAGGAATGGATTAGGCAACCTTTACAAAGTTCAAGCTGCAGACTGAAATAAAGAACCACCGTGCTGTGGAAAAAAAAAAAAAAAACCCAACGGTGTTATAAGTGGTTTAATGGACTTGGCATTAGGGATGCAAACTCGCGTCTTTACCCAAGTGGCATTTTTAAACCCTTTTCCCAGCCATTTCTGTTAGAAACGATCAACACTGGTTTACACCAGCTTGCCTTTCAGTGCTAATAATATCAGTCTACAGAGTTTTAATTAAAGGAAGATCCTCCTGTAAAGAAACCGCACGACTACGGTGCACTCGCTAGAGTCTTCGCTGGCTGAGACAGCCAAGAGGATTTCGCATTGCTGATGGACAGTAACACCTACCAGGTTAGGCACTACTACCTGCTGCTCCCCAAACGACCTACTGATGTCTGGGCACACACATGTCCAGGCGATGATGAGTTTTGGAATCACAGAACCGTTTAGGTTGGAAAAGACCTTTAAGATCATCAAATAGACACAAGCCAGAACAAATTCCCAGGCATCAGAGGGAAAAGCCCTTCATGGGAACTGAATTGTCATTGTCTGGGAAATACCTCAGCAGACCATTTTCATTAAACAATTTCATTATAGAAAATCAAAACAATACAAAAAATAGTTCCTCGTGCTTTTGGCAAAAGCTACTTAAGAGTTTTGATCCATTTTCCTTTCTTCTCAGGCAAACACCATAATCCCTCACTGGTGTAAATACAAGTTATACTCTTCTACATTGGAATTCAACTGCAAAGAAACATAATTCAAGCTTCAGTATTTTTCTTCATTTAAATTTTGGTTTTGCCCTAGCAAAGCTAACCTCTCCCCACGCCGCAGACAAGCTCCCCCCGAGGCAGGACATCTGTCCACCACAGCGGTCACCAGTCTTTGCAGGGGCTGGGGCATGGCAGGGTGAAGGCTCCATCCCCTGGCGGGACCTGTGCCAGCAGAATTCCCTCTCAGACTCAAAAAAAATTACTTGGAATCTTGATGACCAAGCCAAGCCACTCATAGCAGCAAGGCCCCAAATACTGGATATAACCGCTGCACCGAAGATGAGAAAGAAGAGATAACACCAAAACCAAATCTACCAAGTCACGATTTACCAACCCCATCTGGGTGATCTGACCCCAGGGTGTTTCCCTGGGGCTCACATCAGCCACGCTGGACTCTTGTCTTTTATTAGGTGACTTCATCTCCCACTCTTTACACACCCAAAACTCACCACCGTCTGCAGTGGGAACAGTCAATCGGTGAGGAATGGGGAAACATGCTTGCAATATTTCATCCCACACCACAGACAGAGGCAAACAGGTTTACTGTTTATAATGAAATCACTGAAAAGCAGTAGCATTTTTGTTGTGTTGTCTAGTAAGACTTAAAGTTGAAAAAAGCGTAAGTTGGTTAATTTTGTTATTAAAAATAGCCCTGCTATTCTTCAGCTGTTTTCCAGCTTTGCAGGCTTTCCAGACACTGACTGCTGATGGATTCCAGAAAGTCCTTCCCGCTGAGTGAACAATTATTATTCACACGGTACGGCAAGGGAAGACGTCAAGGCTAAACACTTCAATCTCTATCATCAAAAAGTTGGATAAACTCAGTAGCGCTGAGGGCTCGCAGCTCCGTTTTGGAGCAGGTTTTTACGCAGCTGAAATGGGAACCACATCACCCCTCACAGCCTATGACTTGGGCAAAACCATGACTGGAGCCTCAATCACCTGGGTTGGACCAAAAACCAGCCTGGAACAATTCTGAAATGCTCAGAGCAGAATGAATCCAAATGGTATCGCAAGCTCCCAGCGAGACCATGGGACACTGCTCATTTTCAGGATGCAGACGTTCTTACCTGTCCAGGCAGGGAGCAGGACAGAGCTGCCAACACCGCCCCACCACTGTAAAACCAATCTGCTACCACTGTAGCCCACCACTGTAAAACCAATCTGCTACCAATCTGCCTCCATTTTTTTTCCCAGCCTTCAGATATATTTGGCCTACTGTTCGGGTATCCACAGCAGTTATTGTAAGAATGGGGCTATAATTTTTAAGACAGTCTCATTAATGAAAAGCTGGAAAAGAGACAAGTCAAAATAGAGAACATAAAATACCCAATAGCTAATTTACAATCTTTTATTTCTGGATCTTAGATGCATTTGCTTCATAACAAGAATATATTCTTTGCTTCTCTCTTTCCCCCATTTTCAATTTCCTGGGTTACTAAAGTTGAAAAATTCATTAATGAAAGCTCTTTGCATCCATAACTCAGGACATAGAGCTTCTTTTCAACCCTGGCAATAAAGAGTCATTTATAGCTGAAAAGAGTTAGGGCTGGTTAGATCAAATACCAACCTAATCCCAGTGAAAGAAACAATGCTGCAGAAGTAATTGCTTGTTAGTAATCACCCCCCCAGCTGCAGCACCGTATACTGCTGCCTTTGAGGAGCGCGATGCAGTGACAAAGGAGACACGCCGGTAGAAGGAAAATACTCGGGAAAATCAGAGGTAGCAATTTGGGCTTAAAACGGCCCAGTCTAGCAAAGGAATCAGCAACAAGAAAACTTGCCCACGATATGACGTTGAAGAAACCCAAGGTACTCCGGACTTGGGTGAATCAAGAATACAAATGACACCTCAATATTTTTTAAAGATTACCTTCAGCTTAGACAGGGAAACTTAGCACTGGCATGTAAACTGAGATTTACTCTGGCTCTGTTTCAAAGGAATATGTTTATATCCAAAGGTATGAGGGCAGAAACTACTACCCACCTGGAGCAGGTTCCTCCCCGGCATGCCCACCTTGCCCACGTCACTTCTCGCTGGTGGTCGTGCGCACCGATAATGCAGCATGGCCAGGCTGATTTTGTGTCCTTTGTTGTGCCAAACACAAAAAAGCACCACAATTTCATCTCTGCTCTTTTCCATCTGACTTTCTGTGTGTACATCAATAGACAGCACAAGGCATCGAGTGTAAATACTGTCCCTACTTCTATTTGCGCGGTTAATGGATAAAGTAACCACAATATTTTGCTAGGGTATATTGCCACTCAGCGTGTTTTTGCCTATTGACTGCCTTATTGAGTGACGGCAAGGGAAACAATCTCATTAACAGAAGTGACATCACACCTTGATTTTCTCCCCTCCTGTTCCTTCTGAAGTATCAGGATTAGAATAAATCCATATCCCCACTCATTCCAGGGGGCAGACAGAAAAGAGTGGCACAATTGTGCAATAGTTACCATTTCGGCTTGTTTACATGCATGCACACACACATACTTGCATGCTTTTTTTCCTCCAGAAGTCTTCTGAAATAACCAACCTGCTTGGTCTACGTTTGGAAGGTCAGCTGCTTAATGATGCTTGCTTAATTGCGATTCATTACATCTCAGCGCTCAGCTCTCTCTCCTGCTTTAAATAGGATAAAAGGTTTTAGTAATCCTCTGCGTTTAAGTAAACAAAGTTGAGTTTTGCTACGTGGGGCTGCACCTCAGGTCTGTGTCTTCGCTCCTGAAGGGCTCAGGGAACAACCGTGTTCCCACCCCTCTTCAGCCACTCTCGCTCTGCTCGAGCATCCTACCAGCCCTGTCCTTCCTTGAACATACACGACTTTTGTTCTTCAAGAAAATGACTATTTTTAGCTCACAAAATACGGTATAAATCACCGTGTGGGTCAATGCTTGCTAATTACCCATGACTAAGTCCCAATTTAATGTGTACTGACATTGAGATTTCCAAATAATAATGCCTTCTCCTTGCTGCACTACACGGTCATAAAATATACATTAAAAAAGCCTTCTTTTAGGAGAGCAGGTGCTGAGACTAAGCGTTGACAAAAAGGCACTTCTGGGGTGTGAAATACGTTATTGAATTAGCAGCGAATGCATTAGTTAGGTCTGAGTTATGCTTTGGACGCCTAAGACGTAGGCAGCCACGCCAACTCCCTCCTCATCCTTTCAGCCCATCTTCAGGGTACAGGCTTCCTTTGTCACCTTCTGAATACAATACGGGCATGGAAAGGGGCACGGAGAAAGCAATGTGAAGAAGGCTGAGAATGACGGGATGTTGGGAGATTTGAAGGAAATGGACTGTGGGGAAGAATGAAGGTTGTGTTGTACGTAGGGAGAAGGTGACACTATCAGGCTGCAGCAAGTCTGGGAGACCAGACCTGTTCCTGACTCAGTGGATGACCTCAGGCAAGTTTGTTGCCTCCTCAGTGTAGTAAATTATCCTTTCATACAGTGCCCCCGTAACACTATCTTAAAAAGAAAACCCAACTTTTAAGGATGCCAAACGACAGCAACGCAATTGTCTATCACGTCAGCTAATAACACCAAGGCAGGCAAATGAATAGTTAATGATATCGTAAATCTTGCGCTGCCACATAAACATAAACACATTTTTTCTTGTCATGTGTGAAGGAATAAATGTTTTGTCACACCTTAACTCTGCCACGTTGAATCATTTCCCCATCATTATTACCATTTTAAGGCAAGTATGGATTTTCTCCAAAGAGGCTCTGTTCGGAAGGAGCTACCCGGTTATTTATTTGTGAATGGACAGTGCCTCTTCAGTGAAGTCCTTCTGCGGAGATTTAGGCACGTCCAGTATAGGACCAAACAGAAATTTGTCTGACAACAGTGACTGGAAGTTGTAAGAGAGACACTCTGGCCATTCAGGAGGTGAGACAAGGGAGAATAACACAGGTTCGTGGATTGGCACTTCCAGCCTGTGCCAAAGAAGAGGATGACAAGTAGTGTGGAAGGAAAGAGCTTTCTTGTTACACCCCACAGCGCTCAGCAGCAAGAAATGCCTACGGACAGGCGTTTTGCCTGTGAAACTGGGGGAAACCACATCTATGTATTTCTTAGGATAAACTCAAAAGAAGTGATTTGGAGCCCTCGGGAGTATGTGCCCCTCTCTGCTACAGCGGCTGCCCGTGTCCCAGGGGCTGAGGGGTCCCCGGAGGACTGCCCACAGAGAAAGCATGTGTATAAGCGACCAGCAGCCAGAATCAAGACCGTCGGATCCCATTTCCATGAAGATGTAAAAGAAAGGGTCTGTCCGGGGAACTAAGGGACATAACAGCTGTTCCATTTCTGCCTGGAAAGGGCACGCTCCCTTCTTGGTGGGGCACAGAGTTCGTAACTCACCTGTGTTCAGTGCATGTCACGTGCAACTTCCTGAGGCTGCACAGAGAAAATTTTACCACCTTTGTAAAACACTTTGAAATCTGAGTGAAAACTATTATTTAAGCGCAAAATATAATTACAGTGAAGATCAGCATTTAGAATGCTGCTGGGGAAAGGGGTGTGACATTACTCTTAATAATTAGGCAGAAAAACACAGAGGGAATGGATTGTAAATAAAAAAGGAAAGAAAGAAAGAAAAAGAAAAGGATAAATTAAGCTTAACTAGCAGAAAAACCTCTTTCAGAGACCATTTGGCATTGTGTCTAAACCAGCAAAGTGGAGTTGATCTCAGCCACTAATTCCGTGTGCATCATCTGGACCCTTTTCTCAGTGTCTTTATCTGCAAAATGCAGGCTAATAATTGTTATGAATTTTTGATAGGCACAAGTAGCAATACGACAGCTAGCTTTGATTTACTGTCACGTATACTTTGAGAATTTCCCCTAAAGTACTCTCACTTCTTTGTGTGAAAGAACTGCTGCAGAGGTGCAAAGGATTAGTATTATTATTATTATCATCGTGCAGAACATTTCAAATGCAGTACAATAGAACGTGTGGCTAGCAAACCAGCTCCCAGAAAAGCAAGCCTTTACAGCAAAATTGTGTCAATTAATGAGCACACCACAAAAAAAAAAAAAAAAAAAAAAATATATGGACTGAGAGAGGACTTCAGATGAAGGGGTAGATCACCAGAGTCAGTCAGATGAAGACCCTACTCGCCCAAGCACAGATACCACAGATCTCTACAGAGTACCTAAAGATAGTTAACTCTCCACTACGAATACTGAGAACTCTGCAATACGAAGAGGCTCTGCATAAACTTTTAATACGGTAACCAAGCCAGAGAGCTAAAATTTTACAAGGCAAGCCCCTCCAAGCTCCTTCTGAAGCACTGCCAGGTGCCACTTAGGTACTATCATGATTCTTTCCATGCACTGGGTGCCAAACCGGAACCAGCAGACCAGAGCAGGCACCTCTAGGATTAAAGGTTACCACCCATGGCAGGGGGGTTGGAACTGGATGGCCTTTAAGGTCCCTTCCAACCCAAACCATTCTGGGATTCTATAATTCTATGAGCCTGAGTCTTGTAGGTCCAGACTGTAAAGTCTTGCAGTGTATTATATTCCAGTGCCTGGAAGGTTTCCACAGCATCATCATGTTGTCAGCAGTCCCTGCTGCACTGGCACAATTAATCCACTCCAAGCCTTTCCCTGGCTATGACCAGGTCAATTCCACCTATACTGAGAGAGATTATTATTATTTAAGGGCTTTTTCTCTGCAGCTCCCTACAGGTTGTGAGCAGCCAGACTCCCTCCAGCCCCCAGAATGTCTTGCAGGCTGCCCAGACTGCAAGCACACATGCATCCAGGGTGTCCATGCTCAGGACATGAGGAAAAGGTAGCCATAAGGCATGTTTTCCTCCCCGGTAATGTTTCCCAGGAAAGCTGTGTTTCTAATAGTCCCTCAAAGAGATTTCAGCCCTGACTATCTCCGCAGCACCTCATCCACTTGGTCATTCCAGAGGCGATGCGGGGCAGGGGGGGCAGGAGCAGCTTTACCAATAAAAGCCCTCCATCCTTTTCCGAGCACTTTGTGCCTTCCCGAGGCTTCCAAGGACTACGTGGAGCCACAGAAGGCTATAACTCACATGATGAAGTCCAACCCAGTTAGCTTATGTGATATGAGGTTCCTCGACTACGCTGGCCTATCGATTAGTTTGTCCGAAAATGCTGCCTCATTTATTACGGTTTGATTTAAGCAGATAGAACGCACCAGAAAGGTCACTCATTTTTATCCATTCCTAGCAAACAACATCCCCAATTCCATTACTACTATTTCCAAATCAATGCTGCTTTACTCTTCCCTTCTGAGCCTCTGGAGCATAGCTAGGATCGATGGTGCTTGTTCTGCCTTCGGAGTGTGAAACACTGCTCAGACACTGTTGCAGGGAAAGGCAGCTCCTCCGCTCGCTGCTACAGCAGAGACGACACCTCCCATGGCAAACGCAGGCAGCTGGATGATGAAACCCGTATTCAAATGCGGATGTTAGTGGTTTGAGCCTCGGAATGGATTAAAATATTTGTGCTAGAAAGGTTTCACGCTTCTTTCCCCCCGCCCCCCAAAGTCTTAAAATGTTAACAAAACTAAACCCTTCCCCATCCCAAAACGGACACTGCCAGGACCCATTTCTCCAAAACATACTAAATAAAGTGGTGACATAATCTCTGCTCACAAAACACACAATTACCCGTTCAAGCAAAATGAGAGGTTTAAAAATGGGTCAGAATTCCAAAGCAACATATTGGAAGTGAATTTTCAAACTTCCTGGCACAATTACCTTGCACCTCTACTGTTTTTATGTTGACATCCACCCCGCTGTTTGGCTCTTGGCTAATAAAAGCACATTTAAGATATATATGGGCTGCCCTTGGCTCTTGCAGGTGAGGAGGAAGACGGGGGATTATCTGGATCGCTGGTCCGTGCCGTTTGCTTGGATTACAGAATACTGATACACTACCTTCAATGTCATTGTCAGTTTGAAGCCAGTAAAAAACATCCCTGGGTTGTTCTTTAGTCCCTAAGTGGTATTTAAGAACCTTTTTTACCCCGTCACTATGTTACACATGAGATTAACGCAGCATTTGGTCCACAGTCAGAAGGGACTTCTTCTTAAGCAGACTGCCACACACACCTCGGGCTGGGGACGTTGCTTCCATGATTTCTCACCGACACCAGGGACACAACAGCAGATGTCCGTGTCTTTCCAGCTCTCCTCTCGGATTCAGGGATACAGCCCCAAGCGAAGCTCTCATGGGTAGGCTTGTTACCTCCCGCCTGCTGGTGTGACCACTGGAGGGGAAGAGATGTGTAAATCCATCTCTCCCTTATCCAGCCATTTATTAATTATCCTCTCATAATAAAAAAGGCTAATCACAGTTACCTGCGCTGAGTCAGAGGGCTCTTTAACCACCAGCCAAGAACTCTAGAAAGCTCTCTTCTGAGCACTAAAGGCAATCACCATCATCACGGCTCAGGTTCCTGTCCCAGTTCACCTCTCACAATTCCATTAAGTGATGCAGCTTTGCCAACAGCCAATGCCAAAATACAGGTTTCCTTCCCACTGGGACCGGAGCCTCCAGCCACCTCACTCTCCTCAGATCCTCACGGTGCCTTTCAGCTCTGGATCGACTTCTACTGGCCTTGTTTTCCCATTCAGCCCCTGAAAATGGAACTGTCCTGAAAATGAACCCCTCACTGCAGGAGTCACTCAGAGAAAGTTTGCTTCATTCAGCCAATGCCAAAATACAGGTTTCCTTCCCACTGGGACCGGAGCCTCCAGCCACCTCACTCTCCTCAGATCCTCACGGTGCCTTTCAGCTCTGGATCGACTTCTACTGGCCTTGTTTTCCCATTCAGCCCCTGAAAATGGAACTGTCCTGAAAATGAACCCCTCACTGCAGGAGTCACTCAGAGAAAGTTTGCTTCATTTGTCATAGAACCATGGAATGGTTTGGGTTGGAAGGGACCTTAAAGGTCATCGAGTCCCACCCCCTGCCATGGGCAGGGACCTAGACCCGGCTGCTCCAAGCCTCATCCAGCCTGGCCTTGGACACTTCCAGGGATGGGGCATCCACAGCTTCTCTGGGCAACCTCTCCCAGTGCCTCCCCACCCGCTGCGGGAAGAATTCCTTCCTGATGTCCCACCTCGATCTCCCTCTTCCCTTTTAAACCCCTTACCCCTTGTCCTGTCACTCCCTGCCCTTGTAAAAACTCCCCACTCCAGCTCTCTTGTAACATACACATTCCACCAGTGCTATACAACTTAGATCAAAATTTAGGGGATTTGGACTTAACTATACATACACACCAATGCAGCTGGGAAGATTGCAGTCCATGCATGCAAAATAGTAACTTCACCTCCATGTGTCTTCTAGACACATATGATATGGGTATTTTCTGGAAAGCTGTGAATTTTCCATGAAAGCAGCTGAAACAGTGCTGCTTTGCGAGCAGAGGAGGAGGGGAGGAAGGTGCATGGGGCTGCACCACGGGCAGCAGCATCGGCCCGGGATCATGGAAAACAATGAGAGCACAAGTCTCCCTTCACCGTTGTTCGAATAAACAGCACAAAAACCCAAACAAAAATATCCAGCTGCCTTCCCACCCAGAGCGAGGTGGCTTGTGTCCAGCAACCGAGCCAACAAGCGTCTCCCATTGATGCCAGTGCACACTCACGCACGCACACACGGAGTATCCCAGCTAAGCGGCTGGCTGTGCTACCCTGCAGACAGCAGCTCCATGGGTAACGGTGTTACCCCAAGCAGCTATCGGAAATGACAGGAAGTATTTAGTGAGAATAAAATGTGCTCTCTTTGCCTCCGACCCACGCACGACTCCTGACACGGCAACTCCAGCCGCAGCACCAGCCCCTCCTACGACGGCAAGGCGGACAGCAACGCAGACGC
>NW_010274630.1:0-5061 GCF_000690775.1 Eurypyga helias | reverse complement strand
GCGCGGTTTTGCTCCTGACGCTGCCGTGTCCTTACTGCCACTGCAAAACGCCTCGCAGGGTTGCTCTGAATTACGGAGTCAAGTCACTGGATAAGGAAAAGCAAGAGAAACGTTGGAGTTCTGGGGACACTGTGGCCGCAGCAGGAGAAGCTGAGGGTCGAGGGAAGAGGGGATGGCGTGGGATGAGCCGGAGCGTCGGGACGGGGCAGCGCAGGATGGCTGTGACCCTGGGCTGTTTGCACAGGCGGCGGGTGGAGAACTACTAGAAGGTGGCAGGGCTAATGACTGCGGAGAGAAAGGCAGGAAGGTATCAGAAGCAGAAAAGGCCACTCATACGAGACAAGACAATTCATACGACACGTGGCAATTCTCCTCGCTTCATGGTGCTACTGCAACGAGGAGCTGAGTCACCCCCTGCTCCCCTCTGGCGCGGAGGGGGAGCCAGCACTGCCCCGGGCTACAGCTAAAGCTGCACACCCCCAGTGCACACACCTCCATTGCGTGTCCCAGAGTTCCCCAGATCAGCTAGATACATCCTCCGGTAGCACGCTCAACTCTGACAAAATATTCCAGTTAGGGATCCATAGAGCTGCGGATCCTTTCCTTCTTCATATCGGTACTTACTTCGGTCACACCTGCTTTTCCGAAGCAGCCTCTTAACACCATCCTAAATCACTGTAAATATGGGTGCATCTGAAGAAAGAGTGCGCTGCATTTGCTGGGTATTTTACACAGCACAATAAGCTGCTCAGAAACAGGCCTGGCAGACCAGGATGGTGTAACGCTCACGCCACAGCGTGATGGCAAGGCGCATGCTGGCTACCGGTGCTTATCGCTTTTTTTCCCCGTCTCGTGCTATTTTTCTAAACTGTTTTTATGGCAAACTGCAGCAGACTCTACCTCTTCTGGGGGTGGGGCGGGGAAACCAAGCAGCACAAAACTTTAACCAGTGCAGCAGCCAAGCCAATGGCAGATGTGAGGGTGAGAAGTGCTGCTGCGCCTGGGATGCCCTCTGCACCACCAAGGGCATCGCTGGCCACACCGGCACCTGAGGAACTGCGTGACATCTTCCAGACCTTTATTCACCTGATGCTACGAGGAGAGGGAGGTCAAACATCTGACATGGGACGGGCATGGCAATGAAGGCTGTTGGCAGAAGTAAGGATGTTTATTCCTCCTCCATCACCTGAGCAGTGTGTGGTACACCAGGCACGGCTATGGAAAAAAGCCATGGAGTGGAAGTCCTCAGCTGCTGTCAGTGTTCATCAACTCCCCTCCTAAGAACGCATGTACACAGTTCTTCTTCTGTCTTTGTTCTTGAGGACCAGGGGAGGGATAGCGCAGTATGGATGCTGAGAGAGAACTGTCCCTTAAACATGAGTCGGCGAATTAATATCTAAAATGAGTGACGGAACTAAGCAGACCAGGGACCAAACAACATGTTCATCACACAGCTCCCTGCTACCTGCCATTTCTCTAACTTGCACCTTGCACAGAAAGCTGGAGCAACAGGAGAAATGAACCCTGACACTAAACAGAACAAGCCAGACCAAGCAGGAAGACAGACATCACCGCAGGGTCAGGCTTGATCCTGCAAGGTCTTAGGGACACCTTTCCCATATGGATAGACAGTCCCAGCAGCTAAATAATCATAGAATCATATGGTTTGGGTTGGAAGGGACCTTAAAGATCATCCAGTTCCAACCCCCCTGCCATGGGCAGGGACACCTTCCACTAGACCAGGTTGCTCAACTCCACCTCACGCCTGGACCAGGTTGCTCAAAGCCTCATCCAGCCTGGCCTTGGACACTCCCAGGGATGGGGCATCCACAGCTTCTCTGGGCAACCTGTCCCGGTGCCTCCCCACCCTCTCCGGGAAGAATTTCTTCCCGATATCTAATCTAAACCTCCCCACTTTCAATTTAAACCCGTTACCCCTTGTCCTGTCACTACAGATCCTTGTAAAAAGTCCCCCCCAGCTTCCTTGTAGCCCCTTCAGGTACTGGAAGGTTGCAGTGAGGTCTCCCCAGAGCCTTCCCTTCTCCAGGCTGAACAAACCCAATTCTCCCAGCTTTTCATCACAGCAGAGGGGCTCCAGCCCTCTGAGCATCTTCGTGGCCTCCTCTGGACTCACTCCAACGGGTCTATATCCTTCTGATGTTGAGGGTTCCACAGCTGGATGCAGTACGCCAGGTAATAATAATTAGGCCATGTTTAAATTTGCCATTTTAATGTGCTTTGCCATGTGACATGTTATTTTAGCAGCCCTGTGACATCAAAGTGGGCAAAAGAACAGAAAATTTCCAGCCCTGGGGTACCACTCAAAACTTCCAGCAGAAAAATGCCCTACCACATCGCAGAAAAGCATTTCTTCCTTGTTGCAGTAGTCCGTATTTTGCTTTTCTTTAATTTCAAGTTCCATCACTTGTGTTATCTTCTCCTCTCGTCATTTGTTTCCCTCCAGGTTTGCTTTTCCTTTTGCTGGTTGCTCTCTGTGCTGATACAGCACCTATTGTTATAAATCATTAAAGTTTGACTACACTGTTAATACTGGTGTTCATGCAGAGTTGACATTTTAATAGCATCCACATGCAGAGATGCAGCATAGAGATTTCCTAATGGTTTGTGTTACCTTTGTTAACATGATTGCTCCTCATTTAACTACAAACCTTAAGACATTTGCCAGTGCAGAGCTCCTGTCATTAGGTGGAGCAATATCAATATTTCAGCACAGTGAATTACATGCCCGAAATTCAGCGAAATTAGCTAATATCTACCCAAAGCATGCCATCCATCACAACACACACGTTTACCTGGGACCTTCCCTCCTGACATTTTACTGAATCCCTCCTAAAAAAGTTGTTTTTATGCCATGGTGACAATAAGATGCTTCATGCTGCCCGTGTTATTGGATATTGCTTGCTGTGCAGCTATTGCCTGTCTAATGGATCATTTTCCTCCCCTCCTGCTTTCCTCCAGCCACTTGTGACACAGCCTGTGTTTCATCCCGATTTAGCACACAACATTTTCACATGGAGGATCACTATTTCAAATACACGTGTCCACTGCCTCCAGGCATCCCAACACCACAAGCAAACGATAGCCAGCAATCGTGTGTCAGCCCAATTCAGCATAAGCCTGGCCCTGCTTGGGGTGAAACACCCAGATTCGGCCATTCTTCTGCGCACACGGGACCTCTCTCGAGCTCTGTTCAGGCAGCACAGCCCCTGGATGAACAGCCGCCATAGGATGTGCTCCCTTTTGTTAACAGTGGTATGGGACAAACACGGAAGGAAAAAACCCTCCTTCTTAAAATCTTGATAATTCTATAGTATTATTCTTATCTTCCAGCAATACCAGTAATTCCCAGTGGCAGAGAGCAGGTTGGATGTGCGGCACCAGGTCCCAGACCTTCACACGAGGTCCCGCATCTGTGCAAAGACAGCTGCCGGACCGTTACCTTACCTGGGGATCCAAGACAACCCTCAGCATTACTTTAAAGACAGCCATCATCTGGTTCCCTTTTAAATGATCAAGCCAATAGGTCTTCAACAATTTTACATTAGGAATTGATTCTACAATCCCATTTATCTCATCACATGGGGAACTCTCTGGATATCAGCCTGGAATCACCCACAGCTTAGATTCACTTGTACCATTACCAACACTTCTTTCCTCTCCTTGTCGATTTTGAAACTCTCCAGGTATCTTGACCCCTTTGTAAGTTGGGAAGCAAGACACAGGAAAGGCTTCAGAAGATGTTCATCACAGCCAGACAGCACTCTCAAAGCACATTTCTACAGGACACCCAAAAAGCCACAGCTTCCCTGGATGATACTGTTGGAAAGAACTGTCGCATTACCAACACTTCTTTCCTCTCCTTGTCGATTTTGAAACTCTCCAGGTATCTTGACCCCTTTGTAAGTTGGGAAGCAAGACACAGGAAAGGCTTCAGAAGATGTTCATCACAGCCAGACAGCACTCTCAAAGCACATTTCTACAGGACACCCAAAAAGCCACAGCTTCCCTGGATGATACTGTTGGAAAGAACTGTCGGCATAAGCTCCACAAACCACAAATGCCGTGCTCTTTTTTTTGCACAAGTCCCGTGGTAACCTCATTCCATTATGGCTAAAGGGCAGATATCTGCCGCACTAACACAGCTCACCACTGTGTTTGCTCCAGACTGATTCTTCCACTCGGGGAATAACTTTCTGAATGTTCTATTTATTTATTTATTTAGCCTTCAGTGTTTTATTTATTTATTTAGCCTTCACAGTTTGCCGGGCCGAGAGGGTACGGAGCGGGAGTGCGGCAGCTGCTTGCCATTCCTCCTGCGTCTCTGCAAACGCGTTGGGAAAGGTGTGCTTTGCCACCAGGACTCAGCACCCCCTCTGCACAGCGAGGTGTGGTGAGGGGAGAGGGGAGAAGTGGTACCAGGACACACGAAGGCGGTGAATTGACCTGGCTTTTGGTACAGGAGACTGTCAGCACTATGGTCACAAGCAGTGGAGCTTCCTCCACTCCCCTTGGAGAGCACGGATTGGGATGTGCCGATGTCCCACGCACTCCACTGCACCATCAGGCAAGCGGATGGCTCTGCAGGGAGACCGCTGTGTCCTGCCCTGCTCTTTGGGGGACATCTGGAGAAGAAAAGGAGCTGGTGGATATCGATCACCCTTCAAAATCTGTCCCCATCCAGGGCGCTCTTTATAACCTGATCCAAAGTAATAACAGCAGAAAACACAGAGTATGTGAGCAGGTTTTGAATGCGCCTTTTTCCATTCCTTCCCTTGTTTAGTGTTTATTGCCTTCAGACGTCAGCTAAAAAAAAGAAAAAGGTGCATTCATCTTAGCCAGAACAGAGAAACATATTCTCCTCATAACATTTTGTTCTCAGAAGAAAATTAACTATATCTTGATTGTCAGGTAGCAATGAACCTCAGAAACAAAGACACAGACTTAGCCAAAAAGGAGGAGGTTTTGCAGTTACCAGCAGCATCAGCCTGTGTCAGAGGGAATCTGACTTTAAAAAGAATGTAATATCATAGAATCACAGAA
>NW_010274629.1:0-4525 GCF_000690775.1 Eurypyga helias | reverse complement strand
CTTCTCCTGCAGCCTTTGTCCCTCCGCTCACCTGCGCTTCCCCTCCCTCTCCCTCTCTCTGCATCCAGAAACGAGAAGCAGAAGGAAGAAGAGGTTCGTGTCCAGCCCCCGCTACGTGGAGACCATGCTGGTAGCCGACCAGTCCATGGCCGAGTTCCACGGCAGCGGGCTGAAGCACTATCTCCTGACGCTGCTCTCCGTGGCGGCCAAGCTGTACAAGCACCCCAGCATCCGCAACTCCATCAGCCTCGTGGTGGTGAAAATCATGGTCATTTACGAGGAGCGGAAGGGACCCGACATCTCCTCCAACGCAGCCCTGACTCTGAGAAACTTCTGCAGCTGGCAGAAGCAGCACAACCCGCCCAGCGACCGGCACGCCGAGCACTACGACACGGCGATCCTCTTCACCAGGCAGGTGAGGGACACGGAGGTCAAATCTATCCCTACGCCCATTGCTCTCCACCCACCGTGGCTCCCCCTTGCCAGGAGCCCTCCGGAAAAGGGTTCGGAGCAGTCCCGTGTCGCCACAGCCTCAGCAAAGTAGGCTGCAAACGAGCTGCTTTTCCTTTCGTCCTCTGCTCGGCTGTTTGTGCCAGCTCAGGTGAAACTCGTGGTATTCTGCCTCGTGTATTTTTAGCTGATTTAGCATGGAAATTACTCGTTTTGTTTCTACGTGTAACCCTTGTGCATGTTCCAAAGACAGATTTTTGCCATCATACCCATTGAAGTGCTGAATATTTATGCTCTTTCCATAAGTGAAGGCAAACTGCCAGGGCTGGATGCTTCTTGCCAAGGTTAAGTCTCTGATCTGATTAATAATGGAACTGCCTCTTTTTTTTTGCTTTTTCCCAGGACCTCTGCGGTGCCAAGACATGTGATACCCTTGGGATGGCTGATGTGGGAACAGTTTGTGATCTAAACCGCAGTTGCTCGATCATCGAAGACGATGGTTTACAGGCCGCCTTTACAACAGCCCACGAGCTAGGTACCTGAAACCTTACAAGGTGGTTTCCCGTGAGGAATTGCAGCCAGCTCAATGCTGTAAAGCGCAGAGCCGCCCGGCCCGCGCCGCCCTGAGCTCGCCCTGCGAGGCACGGGGCGCAGAGGGGAGGAGGCAGAGCTTTGCCGCGTAGGAGGGTTGGACCGTGGAAAGCAAAGCCGGTCTGCGAGAGCTGTGTGTTGACTGATGGCAGGAAAAAAGCATGTGAGAAGCCCGTGGGGGTTGCGAAGATGCGGTGTTATCTGCTTAAAACTTGGCAGTATTCAGATTATTGTTTAAAGACTGGGCTGTGAGCAGCTATAGAGTAGTATTTAAAATAGTGCTGGTAATGCATGGGACAGACTTCCTAAAATCACAGCCTTTCCTTTTTTTTTTGTTGTTTTTTAAGGCCACGTGTTTAACATGCCTCATGACGATGCAAAGCAGTGCGCTGGTATTAACGGAATAAGCCGGGATTTCCACATGATGGCATCTATGCTTTCCAATCTGGATCGCAGTCAGCCCTGGTCTCCGTGTAGTGCCTACATGATTACAACATTCTTGGATAACGGTCATGGTAAGATTATTAAGCTTTCCATTCATGTGGCGTTTCAGCTCGTGTGCTTTACTGCTTCGCTTTTTTTTTTTTTCTGGCTTTCTTTTTCCTTTTTCTTAACGGAGCACTTTCTGCGACAGCGTAGTTAACCGTTTGCCTGCTGCCAGTGAATTTAAAAGACCCTTGGTTTTAGAAAAATGGGGGCACAAATTGGTTCAAAGACTTAGGTTACAAAGCAAATGCAGTTCCCTTTTGAAACTGAACTCACTGACAGCACTGTCTGGGTGTTTTGGTGTTTTTTCTTTTTTTCCATTTTTTCTTCCTTTTCAGGTGAGTGTTTGTTGGACAAGCCCCACAAGCCAATCCAGCTTCCTTCTGACTTGCCTGGCACGCTGTACGATGCCAACAGGCAGTGCCAGTTCACATTCGGAGATGAGTCCAAGCACTGTCCCGATGCAGCCAGTACGTGTACGACGCTGTGGTGTACTGGCACTTCGGGAGGACTGCTCGTGTGCCAAACCAAACACTTCCCCTGGGCAGACGGCACCAGTTGCGGGGAAGGGAAGTGGTGCATGAATGGCAAGTGTGTGAATAAAACCGAGAAGAAGCATTATGATGTAAGTAGTAAAAAAGAAATCAGAATCTGTCTTGGCTTTGGGGGGAGTTGACATTAGAAGGGTTTGAATGAATAGGGGCAGGTAGCTAATAAAACAAACTTGGAGCTTTTTTTTTTTTTTAACAAGTGGCTTGGGTAAAAATGAGCATGATTGTGGGTTTTGTGGTTTGGTTTTGATTTGCTTTTATTGCATTAACTTTTTTGTTCTGCTTTTGCTTGTCATTCCAGACGCCGGTGCATGGGAGCTGGGGCTCCTGGGGGGCGTGGGGAGAGTGTTCCCGGACCTGCGGTGGTGGAGTGCAGTACTCCTTCAGGGAGTGCGACAACCCCGTCCCGAGGAATGGAGGGAAATACTGTGAAGGGAAGCGGGTGCAGTACAGATCCTGTAACATCGAGGACTGCCCGGACAATGATGGTAATCTCTTCCCCATTTTGAGGCGGAGGAAGGGTGTCTTATGGAGGAAGAGCATGTGCAGAAGATGATCTAATGTCTACCTGTCTTTCCTCTGCCTGCAGGCAAAACCTTTAGGGAGGAACAATGTGAAAAGCATAATGAGTTTTCCAAGTCTCCTTTTGGAAGTGGACCTGCAGTGGAGTGGACACCCAAGTTTGCCGGTGTCTCTCCAAAGGACAGATGCAAGCTGGTCTGCCGAGCAAAGGGAACAGGATACTTCTTTGTTTTACAGCCAAAGGTATTTCAAAACCTAACCTCTTCCCTCTAATCATGAAAAGGATATTTGTTTCCCCTAACTCCTTATGTGAAGTTGAGTCAAGCGGTGTAGAAATCCAAAATTATATCTTGCTCATATTTAGGCTATATTCTTCCTTCTCCCTTTCCTATGTGTGCAGCTTGATCAGTGCAAGCATGCTTTAAATACTCTGGCACAGTCCTTCCAGTTATTTCACACGTATCGCCTCTTCTACCCACTCCACCCTAGTTTCCTTTCCTCTCCTTCCACCAATTTGACTGCATTGAAATGTGTTTGGAAAACCTTGGGGGTTCTTTGCCAAAACATCGTTGCTTTTTCATACTGGTTACTGGTACGGTGACAGCTTAAAATAAACAAAGGGAAAAATGTTCATCTTGCCTGGCTACTTGACCTCACTGTCATGAGATGTTGAGAGCCAATAACTAGCAGGGCGATGACACACGTTTTTTGTAGAGCAGTACTCCAAAAAATGAAGGATGCATTCAACACCGTTAAAAGCCTCTTGGGTCCTGTACTCCGAGGACTACCTTCTAGTGACGTTAGAAAACAATGTTCCTTCTTTACATAAAATCAGTAAAACAGTTCTGTGGTTTTTTTTGGGCGGGGTAGGGGACATTAATAAGAAGTGAAATTGGTTGTTTTCTCCTGTCACTATGGCATCGTTTTTGCAAGTGAGATGAAGTAGCAGTGCATCCCTCCAACTGTCTGTGGGCTGCTTTGGTTTTTGATTTCAGAAGCCCTGAAAATATGGGTGCTGTGTCTTCCACCTGTCCATATTCTGCGTTTTGTGTGTGTCTGTATTGCGCAGTTTCAAAGCAACATGCCTCTTGTACTCAAACGCCCTATCGCTTGTTTTCCTGCCAAGGTTGTGGATGGTACCCCGTGTAGCCCCGATTCCACCTCCGTCTGCGTCCAGGGGCAGTGCGTAAAGGCTGGCTGCGACCGTATGATAGGATCCAATAAGAAGTTTGACAAGTGCGGTATCTGCGGTGGCAATGGATCCACGTGCAAGAAAGTGTCTGGCACGTTCGTTAGGGCAAAGTGAGTATATGGCCGCTGCTGTTCTTTGTTCTGGTGAACGTTTGGTGGGGGTAAGCTTTGCGTTTCCAAGTCAGCGCGATGTTGCCCCAGTTTATCGTGGGAACTGAGACTTGATCTGTTGGAACCGTCCGACGGAGCTGACTTACGGTGAGAGCCCAGCGAAAGAAAGCCCCTTACACGTGGGCACGCCTCTGCCATAGCAGTAACATGGGATGTGACTTTGCAAATCCCTTAATCCATTAATTTGATTATGTTGGCAGCTCATGAGCTTAACATTTCAGCTTCAAATGATTTTCCATCTCGTGCCGGGCAGCTTCATCCCTTTGCGGAGGACTCAATTTTTCTCTTTTCTCTTGGGCAGACCTGGCTACCATGACGTCGTCACCATTCCAGCCGGGGCAACAAACATCGAGGTGAAGCAGCGAAACCACAGGGGTGCGAGACACGATGGCAGCTTCCTCGCCATCAAAGCTGCAGATGGCACCTACGTCCTCAACGGTGACTACACCCTGTCGACCTTGGAGCAGGACATCACCTACAAGGGTAGTGTGCTGAGGTACAGCGGCTCCTCCGCCGCGCTGGAGAGGATCCGCAGTTTCAGCCCTCTGAAGGAGCCTCTGACC
>NW_010274628.1:0-8483 GCF_000690775.1 Eurypyga helias | reverse complement strand
CCACCCAAACCATTCTATGGTTTTGAACAGAAATTTTGAGTGGTGAAGGAAATTGAATATTTTCAAGCAATGAAGTATTCACTCTGATTCCTGTGTTTAGAAAGTAAAAAAAACTTCTAACAGAAGACTTATCAGGTTCACTTAATTCATGTGTTTTATTACTCTTTGAGAAAAAGCGTCTGACTGTCTTCAGGTTCTTGGATATCAAAATTTCCCAAAATGATTCTGGGGGATAGGGCAGGTCTCTTCCCCTCCAGCTGACATTCACTGTTGGTTTTCTCAGTCCGGTAGCACTCCATCATTTGGCATGAAGTATGCAAAGTTAGAAACATACATTTTCAGCACACCAGATGCCTCATCCGAAACTGCTCCTTTACAGCAACATGCTCCTTTCTCGCAGGTAGAAAACCAGTGAAGGACAGTCACTCCAGAGACCAGGTAATGGTAGGATTCATTTAAAAAGGTGCTCCAAAGCTGGTGCAGCACCTCAGGACAACCCTGGCCCTCCCTCATTCATGAAGGAAGCAGCCAGAAGGGATAGAGAGGGACCTCACAAAGATGAGTGAACAACCACAGTGAATAAAACTTTCCTTTGTTTTTCTTACTTTTCCAATCACTGCTCTTCATGCTTACAACATGTTCATGCTTGTGTTAGCAGATTCTTTCTTACTACAGGTGCTGTCCTGAACGACAACACCCATGGAAGTGTCCAATTCAATTTATAGATAAGGCCCAGTTTTGTTGTGTTTTGTTTTGTTTTGAAGTAAAGGGAAAAACCTATTGCATCAGCTGACTTTGGGATGTGGTGTGCTCTCTATTATTTGACGTCTTTAATCCAAGATTGTCTTTCTAAAAAAGATATCTTAGCTCAGAGACTAATTATGACCTTTATGCAGAAATTACTGGGTGAAATTCCACTGCCTGTGTTATGCAGAAGATCAGACTCCATAGGCCTTTCCTGACTTGAAAATTTTGTAAATCTGAATTCAAACACATGTAATCTTTCTTACAGATTTCCCCAGGGGTGTCCATAAAAGGATATTTCATTTTTGTGCTGTCCAACATTGCTCATTAACACTACTACAAGAGCGATGGCAACCTCCTCCTCAGTGGCGTGCAAAGAACGGTGATGGAAGAGATTTCTGTAATGTAATTTTGAATCTTCCATGATGTAATGTAAACTAAAGTTACTACTTGTTTAGTCTTTGGTAAATACTAAATCTGTAAGGACAGTACGGTAATGATGGAAAGGCAAATGGCAGTTTGAGAAAGACAGTATCTTGCTCTTCTTAATTAACTCAGGTATTTTAAAGTGTGCTCTGCTCCTACTTTCTAACAGAGTCAAATTTAAACTTTAATTAACCGAAGCTTTACAATGGGATAGTTTTGCTGGAAACCATTCTAATTTCAATGCAAAGTGAAAAGCCAAGCCACAGCTACAATAAAAACTTTGAAAAATACAATATCTGGAGAAATTCTCAGTCTTTTAAAAATACATCACAGGGCATACACAAACACGTAAAAATCTTCACTCTCAGCTGCAAAGCCCCATGCTGGTGTAACTCAGATGATTTCCATGGGACTCATTCACTAGAATTGAGTATTGTCCACAAAACTAAAGGGGAATCCAGACCCATTGTATTCCTTGTGTGTCTGTGGGGGGAATACCTGTTTCTGAAACCAGACATCCAGTAAGCTACATCCTCTTCAAGCAGCACCTTTGCTTCTTAAACGTGTCAATGCTTATTCAGGTTCTCTCTTGTACAGGGTCTCTTCTGCTCATATGATTCCTAAAGCAGCCCTATAGAAATTTCTGTAGTCTCTTTATTCATCAAGAATCAGAGATTCATAAAATCATAGAATGGTTTGGGTTGGAAGGGACTTTAAAGACCATCTAGTCCCAACCCCCTGCCATGGGCAGGGACACCTTCCACTAGACCAGGTTGCTCCAAGCCTCATCCAGCCTGGCCTTGGACACTTCCAGGGATGGGGCATCCACAGCTTCTCTGGGCAACCTGTCCCGGTGCCTCCCCACCCTCTCCGGGAAGAACTTCTTCCTGATATCCAATCTAAACCTCCCCACTTTCAATTTAAACCTGTTACCCCTTGTCCTGTCACTACAGACCCTTGTAAAAAGTCCCCCCCAGCTTCCTTGTAGCCCCTTCAGGTACTGGAAGGTGCTATAAGGTCTCCCCGGAGCCTCCTCTTCTCCAGGCTGAACAAGCCCAATTCTCGCAGTCTGATCATGAAATCCGTGACTGTGAGTAGAACAGTGCCACCAAGTCAAGACTTTCTTATTCATTACTGATTTCTCATGGCTCTTGAATAAAATCCTTCTGGCTTCCTCTATAAAGCTTGGCTTCAGTGGAGCAGTCACAATAACCTTCCACTAGCAGAAAAATTAGCAGGAAAAGCAGAAAATCTACGAGCTTGCAGACTTCAGTCCTTACAGACCATTGTGCTACAAGGTGTTATCTGTCCTACTATGACTGGTGAGTCACCCCATTGTGCAGAACAGCTACCACCCCACTGAGTTCCCCATAACAAAGCATGGATGACAACCAGAAATAAAAAATCCTCTAAAGGTTAGGACTGCATGTATTTGCTTATGATGGTCTGTGTATTTCCATAGATCCAAGACTTTGGTTTAGTTCAAGATATGCAGGGAAATGGTACATGTTCATAGATAAAATATTATATAGATACATATAAAAAGTTTTGCTAAACAAGTACAGAAAGAAATTAGCATAGTAAAACTGACTAAAAGTGAAACTCCTGTGGGTTTAGCTGTAGATTTACAGGGGAAGATAAGTAAAGTTTAATTGTTCCTGATTTACACTATCTCACATCCTCATGTTCTGCCCCCATGCCACCACACAGATAACTCATGCAAACCCAGCCAATGTGTGAAACCACAGCTTTTCTCTAGTTCCTCCAAAGCTACCAGGAAGTCAGTGTTGCAGCAGAGTCAAGACTGTTTGTCATCATTCCCTCCTTCATCCCACTGCCTATCCTCCTGTAGACCCTATTGGCAGCATCATCCCATTGCCTGACCTGATGCAGTCACACAGCCCAGACACATACCACAGAGGACAACACGAGTCAGCTGCAGGGATGAGGAAAGGGCTCCACTTTCTCACATAAAGGCAGCAGCCACCTCTGAAACTGCAGTATTCAACTTCAATTAGCACAATTGAGCATATACATTTCTGAATAATATTTCTTGTTTTCGTGGAAGTTTCTGGCTACATGACACCAAATGCTGAGATAATTTTGAATGCTTTGAAATGACACACACATTGTGTTTAAACCAATGTGCTGTTTAAACCAATTACTATGTTAGGCTTCAACTCAGAATAAGCCCAATAAAATCAACCTGGCATACTGTGAAAGTTTCTGAGCTTACCCTCAAAGATTGGTCTTCAATTAGTAGCTGCTTGACTGTTCACTGTGAAAACAGTATTTATCATCAACTTTCATTTCAGCTCATTAAAGCCAAACAAGCACTTTCTAAGTATATCTTTTTTCTTCTACTCTTAGTTGGTAAAGCAAATACTACAGTCATTTCCCTGATACACCTTCAACATCTTTTTATAAACATTCCTTTCAATCTAACTGCATGACTTAATGTTTTACTTCAAATAGTTTCTTCAATCATCCGAGCAATGAGAAGATCTAAAGTAAAATCTGACAATTACCTGTGGATGAAAAGAGGACTTAGGTTAGGAATGTATTTCAAAAAGGATCTACTATAGAGCAGAATAGTAAAAGAGTTCATAATATTGGTATGTAAGACAAAATATTATGATGAAATTTAGACCAAAGGGAAAACCACCATGGGTGTTTTATTTGAGTCAGAATTGCTGAGTGTCAACTTTGTTCAATAATACACACAGCTGCATGAAGGCTTTCAAATGTTCTAAATGTCTCATCTGTTCAATACAGCATTCTGTATCCAGTGCTGCTCTTCATATTGCAGTGGTGGCCAAAAGTAACAGTCAGACTCAGTGCCCTACTGTGAGCATCACTGAGCTTACACATAGGAAGCCATGGTCCATGCCCTCGAGAGCTTACTATCTGGCTTGAGAAAGGACATAACAGTGGAAAAAAGCAAGAGAGTATGAGGAAAGCAAGGAGAAAAGATAACGGGACCAAGATCATGGACTTGGATAGGATGAGAATATGAACAACAAACAATTTCTCAATAGGTTTAGTGTCCTCTTCATCTTATAAGGAAGGTAAATAAATAAAGTCAGTTCTTCCCAAGACTCAATTAGACACTACTTTTTTCAATCTTCCTAGAATAGTTATACTTAGTTACGCCTAGAGGAAGAAATGCTTAGCAGCCAAGCATTTTCATAGAACCATAGAATGGTTTGGGTTGGAAGGTGCCTTAAAGACCATCTAGTTCCAACCCCCCTGCCATGGGCAGGGACACCTTCCACTAGACAAGGTTGCTCCAAGCCTCATCCAGCCTGGCCTTGGACACTTCCAGGGATGGGGCATCCACAGCTTCTCTGGGCAACCTGTTCAGTGCCTCAAAACCCTCATTGTAAAAATGTCTTTGTTATATTCAATATAAATCTACCCACTTTCAAATTAAAACCATTGCCCCTTGTCCAATCATTGCAGGCCCTTGCTGAATTTCATGAGAGTCCCTCTTTCTTGCTGAACTTCATGAGAGTCACATGGGCTTACTCTTCACACTTGCCGAGGTCCCTCTGGATGACATCCCTTCCCTGAAGCAAACCAACAGCACCATTCAGCCTGGTGTGTTCCTCAGACTTTCTGAGGATGCACTCAATTCCACAGTCTGTGTCATTAATAAAGGTATTGCACTGTACTGGTCCCAGTATCAACCCCTGAGGGACACCCCTTGTACTGATCTCCATTTGGACATTGAGCTGTTGACTGCAACTCTTTGGATTTTGCCCCTGGTGATGCCATGTTGGCTGTCTCTACCTCTCTGTTACCTATATGCCTTGACAAAGCTTCCAGCAGGATGCACCACACCTGTTTACGAAATTCACATGGAAAACTCTTTCAGGATTGACAGATGAAACTTTCTACACCTAACTGTCTGATAAGCACAACAGAGCCAATGCATCTTCATAATATCAAACATTTTCTTGCCCATGCCAAGGTAGGAACCAAGACTGAGTTGCAAATGTGAGGGTATTTATTCTAGAAACATCCTGCCCCCTGATCAGATGTTCACATTTCACAACATCAGATACAGCAAAAACAATGCTGTAGACATCTAGGAGGGGTTAAGGGGTGACAGATGCCTAAATCATACTGTTTTTCTACGGAAACTTGGCTAATACAAGATACCTTGTAAGTCTGAACCTGCATCTCAATCATGAGACCTTTTGTCTGGGAGGTTTCTGGGTGCTGCTAGAAGTACATCTCACTATGGAGAAGCTGGCCCATCCATTTCTATTACTCCCTCATTTCATTGCAACAAACTGCAAGCTGTATTTCTAACGTCCTTGATGCTCACCTCTAAAATTTTCTCTCTAATGCAAAGATGTAGGTGGTTTTTTTGCTTCTTGTGTACATATTCTTCAATGAAAACAAAGTAGCAGGCAATTAAAATCCTAGCTGTAGGGATATGGGAGATCCTCTGCCAGTTCTTTATTACCTTCATCATCATCCCAACTTTTATGCATTCACATTTGCATTATAAACAGTGTTATTGATTGCTATTCTAACTGAGCTTTTGTATGCACCTTACCAGTATAACACAAAAGTCTTTTCCAATGTCAGTTATATAAATTCACCTTGAGATCTGAAAGTAGGCTCTTCTCTGGTATTTTTCCATCAGACACTGAAGTTCCATGAAGAAAATCACCTGTGTCTGTGACAGCCATGCAAATTCTGGGATGGTTATGGAGATGAAGGTGCTATGCAGTAGGTGGAGAAGAACTATCAGATCCAGTTATATAGGAATATTAAGGAATTATACCTACTTGTACATTAAGTAACCTAGCTGTGATGAATGAGACAATGAGTCTGGGACTCCGTTATGCTATTTTTACAAAGTGAGCTTTGTTTTAGATATATCACTGCTACACTGTCCAACTATCTTTGATGAGATGCATAGCAAAATCATATTCCAGAATTTCTGCCAACATGTCCTGTTCTTACATTATGTTGGACAGCGTTCCTCTTTGTGAAGGATTTACAAGGACTTCTCCCCTGCTGAAGAAAAAAGGAAAAGGACAGATTTTAAATGTTATCCATTCCTCTCTCTCTTCATACATAATGTTCTTAATCTCAGGACCGTCCGGTGAATGCCTCAGTTCAGAATGAATTGTTTTCTCAAGTCTTTCTCAGCTTGGACTTATTAGCTGGGTTTTCGACTTACTAGCTGGGTTTTCGACTTACTAGCTGGGTTTTTTGCTTTTGTGCAAAACACACAGAAGGGAAAACTCATTTTGGAGCGTGGCCACAATGTAGACATGCCTGTGTATAGAACTGTTCAGCCAAACATTTGTTTTTTTCTGAATTCACTTATTCAAGTTTATCATGATAACTTCTTCTCATTATTCAAAAACTTCAATAAAATGAGGTAGCTGTGTCTGAGATGACAGTCAGTTCTTGGGCACGTGCTCTGCTTATGAAGGCAATTCAGCACTGAACTCCCTAAACAAAAAAGTGCTGTTTACACACGCACAAATCTAATTTTAATTTTTATTAACCTTGATAAATAAAACTAACTGGCATCTATTACTGGCATTTATGCACGGATAGTGGGTTCTTTGAGTATCCTGGATTTCTACGCCTTTGTACATGTCATCAGACAACTTACTGAAATCAAATGTACCTGGTTATATTACAGATGCTGATGTATAAGGAAAAAAATAAATTTGGTGGATCTTCAAATCTCTGATTGAATTTGCAGTAGCTGCCTATTTATCTATTTATCTCACATTTTAGAAATCTCACTTGGTACAGAAACCTCTGGGAGACCAACAGAACACAAATAGAAAAGGCAGAAGGCAGTATTTGAGAAAGGAGAGGCTTTTTATTTAATTTTCACTATGCTATTTTAAAACCTAGTAAGAAACCATGCAGCTGCATGATGTGAAACACTGCATATTCAGCCTTACCTCATCAACACTAACATTTAAAAAAGAGTGCTATTCAAACCTCATTGCAAAACCCAGGTTTGACAAAACATCCACTGCCTTCAGGTCTCACGCAAGAAGACCACAGCAGCTATCTCAGGTCCTGTAGCTGCTTTTTTGATCATGCTATCAGATCCTGCAGAGATAGACAGGTGGGCTCAGTTCCCTTCACTGGGCACAGATACATTCAGTAGCACTACCCACAGGGTGTAAAACAAAGCAACTACAGACAGCAGTTTTGTAATGCAGGAAGATAAACCCAAAATATTAGATAGAGGTCAGGTGGCACGTTGGCTGACAATTTTGAACTGAGGTGATTACCGACTCGTAAAATTCTAAGCATTTCCTTACTTCAGCGTATTGACAAAATACATTGAAGCAACCAAAATCTATATGTTCCTTTATAAATTCAGAGCAGGAAAAAAATCTGAAAAGTTTACTTTTGGTCTTTACTTAGGGCTGTAGGAAGCTGCCTGATTAGAGACTTCAAAATCAGACCTAAAAATCATCGCTAAATTTAACTAGAAGATTAACTTTTGTCAAAATAAATTCTTATAGTCTGCTCCAAAGACCACGGATGTCACAAAAGTCTATAACCCTGGTCTCTAATTAAGTTGGTTTGTTAAAAAAATCTTATTACAGACCTGAATCTGAAAATACTCAGTGTTTTCAGTTTCTAGTGAAGTTCACATGCAGTAAATAATAACATAATAATTCCAAATATTAGGGGGTATTCATTATAATTAGGAACCTTTTAATCCAATGCACTGAGAAGTGAGTTTCTAAATAACCTGAACCTGCTGTAAAACGTGCATCAGAAAAATCCAGTGTTCTGGTATGCAACGAAATAACCCATTTTTGAATACATGAATGCAAAAAATCGCAAGTTATTAAAACCACAGAATCACAGAATGGTTTGGGTTGGAAGGCACGTTAAAGACCATCCAGTTCCAACCCCCCTGCCATGGGCAGAGACACCTTGCACTAGACCGGGTTGCTCCAAGCCTCATCCAGCCTGGCCTTGGACACTTCCAGGGCATCCAAAGCTTCTCTGGGCAACCTGTTCCAGTGCCTCACCACCCTCTCTGGGCAGAACTTCTTCCTGATATCCAATCTAAACCTCCTCACTTTCAATTTAAACCCATTATCCCTTGTTCTGTCACTACAGGCCCTTGTAAAAAGTACCCCCCAGCTTTCTTGTAAGCAAATTTTATAAGTAAGATTTGAAAAACAAGATACATTTTAATAATGCAGTTGTAACTCAGTGTTTATGTGAACAGAAAAATCAGAGTAAGTTGTCTATTCAAGCATAACTCGAATGAGTAAGTTATCCCTTGTCCTGTCACTACA
>NW_010274627.1:7769-12060 GCF_000690775.1 Eurypyga helias | reverse complement strand
GGAGTTAAACCACGACACTCCTTGGGAGACAAGCAGACAAGGTGGCACTGACCACTTCCCCCCCAGAATTATCTCCAAAAGGTGTAAAAATGCCCGTGCAACACTGCTGAAGGCAGGCGTGCCCTCAGCGGTGCTGGCACAGACGCTCCACAGTGCTGGGATGTCACGGGACAGCTGTGAGAGCAGAGGCCAGCTCTCAGTGGCAATTGCCCGTGGAGACTTCACAGCTTGCAAACAGAAACCCGAAACATAAAAAATGAAAAGCGAAAAGGTTCATTACTGATGTTCCCTCTGGTTGCTGGTGGTGGGGAGCGCTCGGTTCCTCTCCGCTCTGCCCTACCGGGGCTGCCCATCCCTGGCGACAGCGGGGCATGTCATGCCATGCCCTGCCCATCCCTGCCACCAGTGCTGGTGGCTAACAAAGTTAAAAACCCCCAGATGCCGAAGGCTGGAGCCTGACTCACGGGGTGCATACTGCGAGGATGGCACTGCTGAGCAGCAAACCAACACACCAACGCCGCGGGACCGCGCACAGGCCCGCTGCAACCGGGGACCAACCTTGCTGCCCGCCTGCACGGGTCGGGCTGGTCCCAGCCGCAACGGAAACGGCTGCTAAATCCCCAGTACAGCAGGGAGAGGGCATGGGAGGGATCGACTGATGCGGGCAGATGGCCCCTGCGCCCAGCTGGATGTTTGCAGCCAGAGCTTCACTTCACCCTCTTCAGCGCGGTTTCACCGTACCCCGTTACTGACAGCTCACTCAAACCCCACTCAGGTTTTTGGCTAACACACGGTTCATGCTAAAGCCTGCTGGGTGCAGGGTCATTAGGTCCAAGTGAGGGCAACATGTAGGCAGGACACAGTGGCCAAGGAGAGCTAAAGGCCACTGTCACCTGTAGGTCACTGCCTCCTGCCACCAGCATCTTTGCACATCATCTGGCTCTTTCTGCAGAAGCTGTTACCTGATAGCAATGGCACAGACCAAATTCCCATGCTGGAAGGTATAAATACATCAGCTTACCCACAAAACAACAGCTCCAACAGCAGCCAGATCAGCTGACACCAGAGGATGCCCATGCAGTGATGGGGGGGCAGGGGGTGAGCGCCCTCCCTGAGCTGTTTTGCTCATCCGTGCACAAAATATAAGTGATGAATTAGAGAATGTGTGAGTTAGAAACCACACGAATTCAGTGATGGATTTGTGAATTCACATCCCTTGCCGGCACTTTCTCCGCCGCCTCCCTCCCCAGGGTGTGCAGGAATCCCTGCTCCTGGAGCAAAAGCGCCAAGGTGTCCCCGAGAGACCGTGACTGGGCATCACAGCCGGTGCTCCAAAGCACCACGTGAGGTTTTTGGCTCTGGCTGTTTTGCTAAAGTCATCCAACCCCTCAGCTTTGGGGGAAGCCCAAGCCATCAGCTTTGGGGACTGTCCCCTGCTGTCACATGGCCTGTCCCTGGGGCAGGTTTTGCAGCAGAGACGAAGGCGCCTGCAGTCCCGCCAGCCCTATCAGGTTGCCATCCTGGTGGAGACAAGACTGGATCCGATTCCCGCTGACCTGAAAACCAGGCTGGGAAGGGGCTGGGAGGGTGTGTAGGAAGGAGACAATGCTGCTTCCCACGCTCCCAATCACCTCCTCCCAGCCCATCTCATCACCGCGGAACACCGCGGCACAGATCGGCACGGAGCTGCTGCCAATTCCAGCACCTGCAGGTGGGTGTCTGGGCACCCACGGGCACCCTGGGCGCGGGTTGGACCAGCTGCAGAGGACCTCACCTGCAGGAGATCTTCGCTCAAAACTTCTGTCTTCTCAGCCCTGCAAGACAAGAAAAAACATAAAGCGTCGGTGGAGGGTCTGGGACAGGCAGCCGCACAGAAGCTGCACATTGTGGTACCGGGCACAGCCGAACATGCTTTTCCATTGGGATGCAGCCAGTGATTTAAGGCTGCCTGGTCCCTCCAGCCATCACCTCATCTCCTACATAACCAAAGGATGGAGCATCTTCCCAGCTCGCTGTGACCGTGCCACGTCCCACACTGCTTTAGGGTCGTCCCCTGATCTCCCCATTATCCCCAGCAAAACAGGGATGACAAATTCCCCAGGGGATGCGGGCAGCGCGGCAGTGGGAGGCAGTGTGTCTATGCAGGAACACCCTCAGTGCTGTGTGTTTCAAGGACACAACCCGTCCGCACGACTGAGCCTCGTCGGTCCGACGCAGCCAGCTGAATCTGCAGCAGCAGCTGCTGCCCGGGGCCTCACCGTAACCCTCCCTGCTGCTCCTCTGAGCTGGATTTACCGCTCCAGAGCTTGTGTCATCCACTGTCTTTGCCAGCGAGGAGCGCTGGGGATACAGGAGACACAAACCTGCTGCAAGACCCTCCTCGGCTACGCACGGATCCGCAGCATCCCTGCCCGCAACGGTCCTGCGGCCGCTCCTCGCCAGATTTGCTCAGGCTTATTTAAACCATCACATTCTGCATCATTTATTCATTTTCTTAGGGTTTTTTTTTACAACCTCAATGTGTCATCTCTCATTGCAAAATGACTTCGTCAAGATGTGCCAAGGCAGAGTTGTGATTTAGCCAATTAGTCCCTAAAGGTTTGTTTACAAACAACAAAAGCTTGCTGCTCTCATCCTTCTTCAGAAAATACCTTTATTGCCTGAGGCCTGGTTGCCTTCTGCTACCCAAGCTGGTTTCTCAGCTTTGAGACTGAGTGAACTATTGAAAAGGTAGAAACAAGGAATAAGCACCGTCAGAGCAAGGTTCAAAGAGCAAGCCTGGCACGGCAGCGGCTCCAGCCAGGGCAGGGCTTGGTCTACGGGCTCATCTGCAAATGCACCATGTCCAAAGACTCTTACAAAAAGTGTAAATTAACTGCATTAAATCTGGTTTGTGCATGAAAGTTGTCCCAGTGTCAGATTTAAGTTGGTTTTAAAAATAAAATTTAAAAAAAATCACCCCCTATTTACTTTAATTAAAAAAAGGGGGGGATTTAAATGAATGCATTGTAAGATCTTCTGTATGAAATGCAAGCGATGCGCTGGCTGCCCGGGAGCAAGGGCTGCTCGGGTTCTCCTCCTCTTCTGCAATCACCTTCGATAGCATTTATGGACAGGGTTGGAAATGCTACAGAAATAGCAGAAACGGGGGAGAAAGCAGCAAATATCCACTGGCACAGACAGCACGGCTGTTCCCGCTTCCTTGCTCTTGCTCAGGATATATTTAGCATCCCAAAGGAGAAGGAAGTGGCAGGGACACAGGAAGGCACTGCTGGCACACATCCCTGCTGCTTGCTCCGCACCCCAGAAATCACAGAATCATAGAATGGTTTGGGTTGGAAGGGACCTTAGAGACCATCCAGTTCCAACCCCCCTGCCACGGGCAGGGACACCCTCCACTTCCATTTATATCATTTCCAAATTCTAAAAAAAGGCCAAAGGAGAAAGAATTCCCTCCTGTCCTTGCACTATTGGGAAAATGATCACCAAAAAGTGATGGGTTTAGTGCGTTTTCTCCTCTTCCAGCTGCGCTGACGGATGGGTTCTGCATACCCCGTGGTCCCATGCTGGCAGGTGTCTCTCCCAGCAGCCCAAACCAACGCATGCTACGTACACTCTGACGGGTATTCAGGAAGCAGAAAACGACGTTTCAAACAGTGTAACAAAAATCTGACCTTGTTCTGCTTTCAAGCATATCCTCAGTGCGAGAAACCTCAGCAGCTTTAACCGAGAGCATCCTTCAGCCACAGCCCCAGCACAGACGCCCGCGCCAGCCCCGCCACCTCCCAGGATGCTTACGCAGGCTGGGGAGTCTGCCAGCAATTCACTTGGCTCTAAAAACCAATGGATAGGAGTAAGCAAAGAGGCTGCTGGCACAGCTGCCCAGGGACGCGGCAGAGTGATGGGCATTGTGGGAGCACAGGTTCCCTGCCTGGTGTCAGCATCTGTGGGAGCCAGGATGCCTTCTCCCCTCCAGCTTGCAATGGGGATGAGGGTCTCTGTGTGGCCTTGGGGTCCCGTGGTGGCACGGGCACGTGGCAGCGCTGCGCTGGTCCGGCGTCACTCAGGGCAGTGGGAGATGGGTACCGAGTCCTCTCAGTGCCGAGTGCCAGCAGCTGGAGCCAGGCATCACCCTGCTCCGGCACTTTGTCTTGCAGAACGGGGTAAAGACATGGTCCCAGAAGCTGCCACATGGTATTTTTGCAAAGCCAAAGCAGGGGACAAGTCTCTTGCCTCAGGGCACCTGGACTCTATGGGTTATGCCACCAGCAGCCACTGCAGAGCCCGGCCC
>NW_010274627.1:363-7718 GCF_000690775.1 Eurypyga helias | reverse complement strand
CAAGCGGGACGGATCCTGCACCTGCACACCTGCACAGTCCTGCTGGCAAGGTGGCTCTGCTGAGGTCCTGCCACCCCACCTGAAGGTCCGTACCAATTTCCCAGAACGCATCAAAGAAATACAAGTAATTCCCCTTGTCTCTGTACCCCAGGGCCTGCAAATTATACCCAGGAGCGCGAGAACCGAGTGGAGCCTCCAAACCCACAGAAAGCCCAGCCCAAGCCACTCCACATGCCCATTTTACGTGTAAAGCCTAAAAAATATCACCCTACTCCACTGACAACACAATGCATTGCGGCTCCATGCTGCTAATGCCACCAGGAGAAATCCCATTGAGTCCGTTATGTTTCTGAAGTCTCAGCCTGAAGTTAATCTGGTTTTACAGGAGCTTACCTGGTTTCATGAGCCATCCTGCGAACCGCAGCAAGTGAGGCTTGGTGGCAAAATGCACGCCCTGCCACGGAGCAGCTGGGGAGATGGAGATTCTCCTGCATGCCCTGGGCTCCATCCTGCCTGAGGGGTATTTTTTGGGTGCTGAGCCCTGGCTGGCACTCAGAGATGCTTGAGGAGATCCTGGTGCCCCAGTGTCATCTGCCTGGTACCCAGGGATTTCCCCAGGGAACCCAGCAGGCACGGAGAAATATTATCCTGCTGCCTTTCCCGGGAGCATGATGGCAACACCTCTCCGAGGATCTTGGCAAAGCATTTTCGGCAAGCTCAGTCCTGAGCCTCTAGGCTCAGCCCCTCCTCAACAAACCTTTTTGGTTTGTGCTTTCTTCTCCTTCTCCGTATCATGCTCCCTCCTGCTCCACTGAGCATCCCACTCAAGTAGGGGCGTGGATTCCTGTGTCTCCCCCAAACCCTCTCACCTTTGCTTCCCATCCTCGGGGAGAACCGCTTGCTGCCCCCGCCGGGATTCTGGAGACCTGGCTCCCAGTTTACTCTCAGACCACGTGGCACCTCAGAGCCCAAACCACGCAGGTGCTTCCAAAACCACAGCCCTACAGAAACCCACTAACAGCACCGAGAGGAACCGCTTTGGATGAAACCGATGCTGGGAAATGTGTCTGGCTCCAGCAGAGATGGTTCTCCAGGCACACTCCAGCCCATGTCCAGCATCCCGCAATCCCTCCCCAGTACTCCCCTAGTCCATCCCCAGCATTCCCCAGACCCTCCCCAGCGTCTCCCAGTCCATCCTGTCATCCCTCAGCCCATCCTAGCCCCTCCTGGCACCCCCCAGTTCCTTCTCTGAACCCCCAGTCCACACCCAGCCCCTCCTGGCACCCCCAGCCCCCCTCCTTGCCCTGTTGCTGGCTCCCTACAAGCAGCCGGAGCCGAGCAGGGATGGATCTGCCCAAGGGATCGCACGGAGCCCTCAATTCAGCCTCTGACAGTGCAGTGACGGCCACCCCCACCCCAGGGGACCCTGGGACCTACTCCCTGCCCATACTGCTCCAGGGGCAGGTGGGAAACAGCTGAACTCCTGCCTGCACAAACCCGTCTCCTTCCCAAATCGCTATCCTGCCTGAAGGAATTCCTGGCTGAGCCAGAACCCCCATGGCAGGGAACGGGGTAGAGGGGAGGGCAGAGGTTCACGGGCTCCTGCGTCCTGCAGCAGCTGTGGGGCTACATCAGCCCCCCATTCCTCATGCTCTGGCAGGGTTCAGGGCCCTGTGCTTACCCCATAACCCCAGCCCCATGGATGATGCTCAAGGGTCTGACATGTGCAGCAGAGCCTTGGGAAGGAGCTATTTGGTGGCTGGACCATCCCAGGACCCAGCCATCAGAACAGGCAACTGGTGGTACCAGCAAAACATCTCCTCTATGCACCAGTTTAAGCCAGTATCAACTCTGGGCACCTTTTTTCACGCGTTCATTCTCACGTGGGTATTCCCATCCCCGTGTCTCACCAGGCAGATGCAGACAGGGCTGGGACACGACCTCCCCTACAGAACTGGAAAAAGTGGGATTTCCTGACCCAAGGTGGCCACAGCAAACAACAGCACCCTAAAGAGGGACGCAGGGACCCCCCAGTTTCCCTGGCTGGTCCCTAATCCCCCCAGACTTCATGCCTTATGAGTTACACGCATCCTGCGGGAGCAGCCCTTGGAGAGGCAGCCAGCATTAACGCTTTCAATGTTTTTCTTTCATCTTTCCTTCAGGCAAACAAAAGCCCGCTCCTCCCCTTCCCCTCCAGATTTCCACCCCGGAGCTGTTTTTCTCAGCACAAATCCAGGTGATCCTCAGCCTCAGTCAGCACCCAGACACTTGTGTCCCAGCAAACAGCAGGGAGAAAAAGGACAATCCATATGGAGAGTTACAAGCAAACGAGTCGGGGGGACAGCTACAGTGTGGTTGGTGTTTGCTTCTGTAAAAACTAATTGCTGCCAGCAGAAATCAACACCAATCAAGCAAATTAAGTTGATTTCCAAACACAGACTATGTGAGCTTCCAGTGCCTTGACCTGGGGAGCTACAGCAAAGCCAGTGCTTCCCTGGAGCATCTCCTGATGCCGGACACCTCCATCTCACTGCACTATCCATCACCAGCGTGGCTGCATGATCCATCACCAGCACCCGCCCCATGTCCCCACCACTGTTCCCCTCTGATGCTCAAACCACCTGGGACAAGGAGCCTCTGGCCTTGGATTTGCTCCTGAGCCAGCAAAACTACAAGCAGGATGGGGATTTCACAGCAGAATTCTCTCTGAATGGGAAAACCACCACATCTGGTAGCGCTTCACCTGGTGTGGGGACAGGCAGGAGTGAGGATGCATCTCCAGAGTCAGAGTGTATCCATGCTGCCCCAAGAATCCCCCTGCCCACACCTCCCACCCAAAATACCCCTCTCAGCCCCGTCCTTGGCCACCCCATCGCTGCAGGACGCCCATAAATATTTCATTGCTATTTAATTACTGATGCCAGCCAGTTCCCCGATTTCTGTTTGCTCCAGCCTAAAAATAGCCTCGTGGCCAAGTGCGGGCAGAGGGAGGCACAAAATCCCAGCCAAGGCCATCCCGCGTTAACCCCCACGGATGCATCTGTCCTGCCATCCCATGCAAGCTCAGGGACGGTGCCCGGCTCCTTCCCGGTCCTGCCCACATCTCCCTCTGGTGCCACACACGTGCCTGGGGGCTGGTGCCTGCGGGAAAATTCACGGTCCTCAAGCCCCAAAAGCTCGGAGGATGGTAAGATGAGGTTCAACCACAGAACTCGGATAAGGCACTGAGCATCCGTCGCATGTGCTGGAGGGAGGAGAAAGCCCCTCAGGTCTCATCCAGGCAACCCCTGGAAGCACCAGGCATCATGGCCCAGGCTGGATGCTGGCCCAAGGACCGAGTCATCCCCATCTTCTGCTGCCACCTGAGCTCTCCTTGCCACCGCAGCCCCGGGGACACGCAGCCCGACGGCTTGTAACCAGGATCCAGCCGAGGTCAAGCGGAGTTGCAGATTTTTCCGGTGCCTTTTCAGCAAGCGAGAAGCGAAACATCAAATATTTATATCCTCAAATCACTGCTCAAATCCCTCCAGGAGACAACTCCGATCTGCAACTTCCAGTGAGATGTGGTGAGATGGCCCAGTCGACGCATCCTCCGGCGTATCCCGGGCTCATCCTGCCCCGGTGGGTGACCTGGAGTGATGGTCCCCGTTTCCCAAACCTGTGGCTAAGGTCAGCGATGCCCACCCAGCTGGCAGGGTGCCAGGGCTCAGTCCCCAGCAGCTCGCCCGCCTTCGGCTGAGCCAGGCTCAAAGAGCGGGATAATGAGTGGGGAAGGCTGGTCCAGCAGTCCTCCCTCCTTCTGCCTACTGCTGGGAAAACCAAAGGAATCAAAACAAAGGAGGGAGAGATTTTAAAGGCAGAAAAGCCTCTTTTACTCATCTCCTGCCCCCTTCCTGGCTGTGAGCTCCCTGTGTTGGCATCCCTTCGGCATGGGATGCATGGGACCCTTGGCTCCTCGCTCCCAGTGCATCCCCGACAGAGGAAAACCCATTCCGTGGTCGCATCCTGACCATCCCTCAGTCCTGATCTGAAGATCACAGAGAAGCCCCTGCAAAGGCTGCTGGCCGCGGGGACGAATCCTTCAGCCTTCTCCATGAATATTTCAGTTCGTCAGCGCTGCCGCCTTGCGAGGAGGATAAAAATATCCCCAGGGCTGCGGGGATGCTGCCGGCAGCATCCGAGGGGCGCGGCATCGCTCGGCAAAGCCAAAAAGCCCTTGGGGGGGGTCTGCTGATGCAAGCCACCGGCACCCCAAAGTGCAGACGCAGAACCAGCTGTTTAAAGCGTGTTGTTCCCTCCTGTAAATCCCACAGGAAAAATCTCAGGTGGTGCTTTTTTTCCCTCTGTCCTTATTTCATACACAAACATGTCCTTATTTTTTGCGGTATATTCTTGCTGCATGCAGAATAAAACCTCGGCATTTAAAGGCTTTCTGTTTACGTGCAGACATCCCCGTGCTTGGAAAAGCATCTGCCCCGAGAGCCACCAAAGCAACGTCCATCCCGAAATGCCACCACTGCCCCCCAAGGATAGGGGATACAGCCTGGGGATGCTCACAAAGGACCAGGAGGAAACACCCAATCCCCTCCATCCTCTGCCGTGTCCCCCCATCGCCTGCTGTGCTGTTCGGGAACCCAGCCGTGCCGTTCTGCGCACGGCTGCAAGTGCCCGTTTTGTTCCCGATGGAAAAAAAAAATCCATATTGAGCCAATTCTAGAAAATTCACGGGGCTGTTTGGGCAGCCGGAGCGAGTGCCGTGGCACGCGCCTGCCCATCGTCCTGCCACCTCGAGGCAGGGGTGCGAGCTCCCGCCGGCTCGGCTGCCGACAAAACGGGGAAATAAATAGAAGCAAAAAATAAAAGTGCTTTGCAGAGAGCATCTTCAGATTGTTTTCCAGCCACTTAGCGATTTCTCTTCCCATTTTTCACCCCGCAGAGATAAATATTATGGTCCCTTACAGACTGGGCGCTGTAGTTCTCCCCAAGGCTGGGTACCAAGTGTGTGTCTGGGCTGGGCTGAGCATCCCCAGTTCTTTCTATCTGGTGAAATGAGCTAAGTAAAATAAACAAAGTAAATAAATAAAATAAAATAACGTGCTCAGGGCAGAGCAGAGTGTGATCTGGCCCTGTCACGCTCCCAGCCTGGTGCCTGCGGGTGGTGCTGCTCTCCACAGGGGCCCAGGACATCCCCGCTTGCCTCCCGCATCCCAAGTGGAGCAGCAAAGGAGGGCGACAGCGCCCAGGAAACGGGGCTGAAGACTGGATTTGGGAAGGTAGGGAAATGTACTCAGCATCCTCACTTAACCCTGACCCCAACCCTGATTCTGATCCTGACCATGACTCTAACTCTGACCCCAATCCTGATCTTGAACCTAACCTCACCTGATCCTAACATTAACCCTATTCCTGACTCTAACCCTGATTCCAATCCTTATCCTGACCCTGATCCTGACCCTAACCCTTACCCTGTCCTTACACTAACCTTAACTCTAACCCTGACGCTGACCCTAACCCTGGCCCTAACATTAACCTTGACCCCTCCCATGCAGGGGAGCCCTGTCCCTCGGCTGACGATGGCCACACACTCCCCACACCAGTGGCAGCTGTGGCCACCTCAGGGGACAAAGAGCTGCTCCTGCCTGTTTCCTGCCTGGGTACAGCTGGCAGCTGCTGGCAGACCCATGGAGGCTGCCTTTTCTCTTCCTTATTTTAAGGAAAACACACCACCAAAAGCAAGAAAAGCCACCAGGAGCTGTGACCCCCTCCTCTGCACACCCTGCAGGGCAGCTGGGAAGATGCCACCGCTGTCCCCCTGGTCCTGTGGGACACAGCCCTGGCCCAGCCTCCTGTATTGGTGGGGGGACTGCAGCCCCCCCACTGCAGCAGCACGATCTTCTGGGCCAGATGCTGCTGGGAGGAGTGACACCAGCTGGATGCCACCATTGCTACATGCAAACTGTCCCCAACGCCCTGTCTCCCCCAAGGGACAGCCTCCACGTGCAGCGCAGACCCCAGCCCCGGGGCAGCATCCGGCCCCGCGGTCCCCAGCCCTGGTCTCAGGGGCACTGGCACTGCAGGGTGATGGTGACCCACTGGGGTTTGGTGACGAGCAGGAGGGGACACTACTTGGACCCCGGAGGGGTGCATGTACCCTGGTGAGCCTCACCCAGGGGAGACAAAACACCACGTTTCTATAATTATTCCTTATTTCCATTTATTATTCCATATTTCCATTAAATATTACATATTTCTATTATTCCTTATTTCCATTAATTATCACATATTTCCATTAATTATTCCTCAGTTCCATGTATTAGTCCCTATTTCCAACTCTCTATTTTCATCCATCATTCCTCATTTCCAGCCAGCTGGAGAGGGCTGCTCACAGCTCTGCAGTGGGGAAGAGGGATAAAACCTCAGCCTGCGCTCGAGACATGGACCACCAGAGATGGGCCGAGGAAGAGGATGGTCTCTGACCCCCACCCAGCTCCAACTGCCCCGTCCCAGTGCTAAGCAAAGAGGGGGCCACATACATCCCCCCCCACCCCTCCCCGTTCGACCCGAAGAGCCTGGCAGCACGGGCAGCTCTGCTGGCAGCAGACGTGCTGGGGTACCCACGGAGCCTCCCAGCTGCCCGTCGCAGTGCACCCGCTAAGAGGATTAGGGGGTTAGCGGCTCCAAGCCCCCCGCACCCAGGCTGAGAGTCGGGCGCTGCAGGGAGCCGGCACGGCCCTCGCTCCCAGGGGATGCGGGAAGGAGGATGCTCGCCCTGTCAGCAGCACCATTTTGAGGCCGGGCGTGAGTGTGGTACCCGGCTCATGTCTCCCGTGGCAGTGGCAGGATCTGGGCACACCCCTCCCCTGCAGCCCCCCGGACGCAGGGGGGAGATGTATCAAACCTCCTCGGCGTGTCCAGAGAGCAAACCCGGCCCAGCGCAGATGCAAGGCGAGAATTACACACTCTGTCCCCAAAACAGCCTCCTCCTGACAAACGCTGGTCTCCCAGTGCTCCCGCGCTGTGTTCCCACACTGTGTTCCCTGTACCATCTTCCCTGTACCATGCTCCCACACCACGCTCCCGCACCTCCCTCCCGCACCACGCTCCTGCACCGCGTTCCTGCGCCACGCTCCCGCACTCCGTTCTCGCAGTGTCCTCCTTTACCACGTTCCCACACCACCCTCCTGCACCGGACTCCAGCATCCCCCCTCCCACACCAGATTCCTGTAGCACGCTCCCAAACCGTGTCCCTGCACCACACTCTTGCACCATGTTCCTGCCACCACACTCTCACACCGCGTTCCCACTCCGCTCGCTCCCGCCCCACGTTTGCTCCCACACCAGATTCCCATGGCATG
>NW_010274627.1:0-277 GCF_000690775.1 Eurypyga helias | reverse complement strand
CATGCCCTGCTGCCACCCCAGCCCTGTGCCCGTACTCCGAGGCCGTGGGCATCGACCACCTCCGGACCAGCTGAGGACTCGGAGCCCATGGGGGTCCTCGGTCACCATGGGGGACATGGCGAGGGACACAGAGGATGCCAGTGGAAGTCCAAGCCCTTGGGTCCAGGCAGGGATGCTGAGCCCGATATCCCAGCCATGCCGGTGCCGAAGGAAAATATAAATAAATCCCTCCCCCCCACGGCTGCTGCAAAATCTCCGGGAATTACACAACAGCCAT
>NW_010274626.1:0-347 GCF_000690775.1 Eurypyga helias | reverse complement strand
GCGGATCACCACCTCGTACCGGTCCTGCGTCTCCCGGTCCAGGTCAGCCACGGCTGTCCGGATCACGCCTGGAAACCGGGAAAGCGTCAGCGTGGGCAGAGCAGCTGCAGGCACAGAGGAGTGAGGCGGCTGGAAACTACCCCATCCGAGCCCCAGCGCGAAGCAGGATCAGCTGGAACTCCCAGCCCCCCTGAAACACAGACGCTCTGTGCTTCATGGCCCTTCCCTGGATCCAGAGTACCTGGCTCCCTCTCGCACTTGGCTACCCAGGAGCAGACACAGCCCCTGCGTCACCTCACCAGCGCCGAAGGGACAGTCACCTCCTCCGGCTGCTGGGGATGCTCTTC
>NW_010274625.1:0-10430 GCF_000690775.1 Eurypyga helias | reverse complement strand
TGTCCCTGTGGGCAGAAGCTCCGTTTTGGCCGCCTTCCCCTATGCACGCCGACAGCTGTGCTTTTGACCCACCTGTTGCGCCCTTGTCCCCTTCTCGCCCCCGGTGCCAGAATGAGATAGATGAGCTGAGGACGGAGATGGACGAGATGAGGGACAGTTTCTTTGAGGAGGACGCTTGTCAGCTTCAAGAAATGCGCCACGAACTGGAGCGAGCGAACAAGAACTGCCAGTACCGGCTGCGCAAGGCCGAGCGCAAGAGGCTTCGCTATGCCCAGACCGGCGAGATAGACGGCGAGCTCTTGCGCAGCATGGAGCAGGACCTCAAGGTACAGACGTGAGCAAGTGTCAAGGGGAGGGAGCGCCTCAGTCGGAGACACAAGTGTGCTCTCCGTCCTCATGACTCAGGCATTTCCATCCGTTCTGTCACACGCTGTGCACCCAGTGCAGCTCATAGGATAGCTATTGCCATGCTTACCTCGGTAACAGAAGCCCTTTGGTATGAAGGTAAGCGATTTTCAGCTTGAGTCCAATCATTTTTTGTAAAGTCAATGTGCAAGAAGTGACTCAAATACAAATTGGGATCTAGAGATCTTGGATCCTTTATGATGAATGCAAAGTGTACCTTACCATTTCAGAATTAAACCAGTGTCACCAAGTAGTCCCATTGACTTTGAGGGAATTGCTGTCTTAGGATTTCAGAGGACGGGTAGGTTGAATACTTGCAGAGTTGCAACACAAAATCTTGACTCCGTTGGTGTCAGTGGAAAAACTGCTGTTATGGTCAGTGAAGCCAAGAGTTTCCATATCCACCTGAAACTATAGACATAGCCCATCAAATTTCAGTGTCTAATCAACTGTAACATCCATAACATCTGAATGAACCACAGCCCATTAGAATCATAGACTCATAGAATCATTTGGGTTGGAGGAGACCTTAAAAGATCATCTAGTTCCAACCCCCCTGCCATGGGCAGGGACACCTTCCACTAGACCAGGTTGCTCAAAGCCTCATCCAGCCTGGGCTTGAACACTTCCAGGGATGGGGCATCCACAGCTTCTCTGGGCAACCTGTTCCAGTACCTCATCACCCTCTCTGTGAAGAACTTCTTCCTGATATCCAATCTAAACTTCCCCACTTTCAATTTACACCCATTACCCCTTGTCCTGTTACTACAGGCCCTTGTAAAAAGTTCCCCCCGGCTTCCTTGTAGGCTCCCTTTGTTGAGGAAAAGTTTCAGTCCTTGTTTAAAGATTGTAATTGGTAAAATATCCATCATCTCCAGTCGAGCTTGGTCCAGTTTTTTGTGCTAGTTGGAAGTTGCTTATTTTCTGCTTCCATACGCTAGTCTTTATTGAGGCTGTCACTGAATCAGGACTTTTAAACTTTTTTCAGTTGACTGTTCTCCCTCAGTTTTGCATGGAAGTACAGATCTCTGTAGCAAATGTGAGCTTATTGACCACACTTCTGCCTAGGACAAGTTACCTATGGATTGCTGGATTCTGTGAACTGAAGTTGAAAATGCTGATTTAAGACATGATCAGGAACAAAGTGATTTTTAAACTTCTCTTGATAAGTAGAATGGATTGAGAGTTTGTTATTCCTAGGCCTGGTTTACAGACTTGGATCATCTTTTCTGAAAATTTCCCAGCTTGTCATTGCTCTTACTAAAATGTAGAAACCGGTCCAAGGCACATTCCAGTAATTTTTTCACTCATGCCATTTAAAATTTTAATATTCTTCTCTCTGATTCTATTTGATATTCCTTTTCTGTACATACTCAAACCCCACATTTGCTGTTGTGGCCATGATCATTCTAGAAGTACAGCTGTCTGTGTGGCTCTTGTCAAAATAGCATCTTCTTGTTCAGAAGCAAAATGACCCCTTTCTCAGGGTCAGGTGGAATTGCTGATGGGAACAAGGGACATTTTGCACACTCAGAATGATGCTTAGGTGAGTAGTTGAGACAGGCACCTTTGCAGGCAGAACTGGAATGTGAGCCTTCATGTCCCAAGTGAATATTGAGACTCCAGCTTACAGTTGATTTTTTTTTTTTTTTTTTTGTTATTGTCTCAATTCTACTTACTTTCAGCAAATAAGACATGCACAGGGCTTGGGAGGGAAATGGTGAAGGCATCACTGGTGAGGTGCTCACCTGTGATATACGAGATAGCAGCTAAGGCCTTAGGTTGAGCTGGACAAAGGGCTCGCTTTAATTACGTTTTCTCCCATGTCTTTCCCAATAACCATACAACTGGCTAATTGGAAAGGAGTAGTGTTTTTGCAAAGCGTTCTCACAGATCACAAATGTGTTCTGCTTTGGAGTAGGGATGAACGTCTAATGCCAAATTTCTGCCTAATTGAATTCCGGGTGCTGGCTAACCATGATTGTAACTCATATGCAGTTCTCTGTAGTGTTCCCAAGTTGTCTTCTGAAGAATTTCTATCCAAAACAGTATTGTCTGTTTTGCATGGGTAATATATTAGGGGACTTAATCCTTGAGAAACAAAGTCTTGCATATAGCTGCATTAAAATGCATCTTGCATGAGTCCCATGTGATCTAGAATGCTCTGTAGGATTTTCCTGCATTAATTGCTACTCCACCTAATTTTGTGTCAAAAAATCACTGCCGGTAATGATTTTGGTTGTTTGGTTGTATTTACTGATCCAGGCTGTATCTGGTCTGAAGACAGATTCTGATAGGGTGTTGTTAAGTGTCCCCCATGATTTTCCATTTGCTTTGGTTGGACAACCAGATGAGTAGTTTAATACTGAGCATAGGAAAAGACATCAAGGTACAGCCCTGTGGTGTGATTCTGAGCTCATCCTGCAGTCTCATTGGAGTATGGTTATAATTGAAATTCCCCTCCACTCTCTGTTGGGCATTATGTGTCTTGAGTGTGTGTGCAGTGGGGGAGGTTATTGAATGATCTTGTGCTACATTGCAGTGTTGTATCAGTAATTCACACACACTGGGTTTCTTGTCAGGGGAGGAGGCTGAGTCACTAGCTGCTGCTGTTTTCTGATATGTCGGATTCTTCTAGACTGCTTGCTTGCAATTATTGGTTTTTTTTTTCTTTAGTTTTACAAATTCTAAAGATACAAACACAAAGATCGTTCAAGTGAAAGCCATAAAAGATAGCCCTCTGAGGTCCCCTAGCTAATGCTAAGAAGGGTTAATTATACTTCCCAATGTTCTATAAAAAGCAGGAAATTAGGCTTTTTAAACTGTGTGTCTAAATCATCATCATAACAGTGATTAGTGTATCTTTAAATATTTTTGGTACATGATTATAATTTCTGGTGGTTTCACAAAATCCAGTGCAAGTGACTTGAATGGCAAAATTCTCATTATTTACATGCAGAGGAGGAATTTGTTTTTGACATGTGCCTTTTAACTCTTATCCTGGTGAAAATGCATTAAAAAAAAAAAGATAAAAGCAACAATCTTAGTTTTAATTTTATTTTAAAACGTTATCATTTGGGTGAACAAAAGGGCATTAAAAATGTTGTTTGTTAATATTTTACTCAAAAAAAAAGATAAAAGCAACAATCTTAGTTTTAATTTTATTTTAAAACGTTCGTTATCATTTGGGTGAACAAAAGGTCATTAAAAATTTTGTTTGTTAATATTTTACTCTTTAAATTCACCAATAGTAAATAAATACCAGATATTTAGATTAACTCTCCATGCAGGAGAGAAAAACTAGCAGGGTCGAGATAAAGATGTGTCTGTTTGTGGTCCTGGTCAAGGCACAGGTAGGGTAGGCCTGGAAAAAGTGTTCCCTGCTTTTAGATGCTTTTGCATGTCAAGTGTTTGAAGGGAAGTTGCCTTGAAAAAAGGCATAGTGCATTGAAAAACATAAGCTACCAGTGGCTGAGGAAATAGATGCTGTTCTGTCTCCAGGAATAATGAAAGTCCTGTTTTACTGTTGACATAACAGAACCGAAGAAGGAGTTGTGGTTTAGTGCCTATCATGGTTTCCAGTGAAATTCATAGCAATAATATACCATTTTTTGGAAGGAATGGTCTTCAGTTTGGAATAATTTAGAATTCTATCTGTGGATGTCCTTGTCTACATAGAATCATAGAATTATACATGTTTCCTTTCATACCGCTTCCATCAAAACATCCAGAATTAACCTGTAAATGGTTTCTTAGGCCCTAAGTACTGCAGCAGTAATTCTTTTATCTTTCCTTTGGAATATCATTTAATATAGGTTGCAAAAGACGTATCAGTCAGACTTCACCATGAGTTGGAAAATGTGGAAGAAAAACGTACTGTAACAGAAGATGAAAATGAGAAGTTAAGACAGCAGCTTATAGAAGTTGAAATTGCCAAACAAGCACTACAGAATGAACTGGAAAAAATGAAAGAGGTTAGTGTTGCTATTTACTTCTATTTGGAGTTCTCAAATTCTTACTGCTGAACTAACTGGTTTTCTTCCTGTAACTTGTTTTGGGGACATACGATATGTCAGGCAAAAGTTGAAAGTTGCCAAAAGTGCTGACGTACAGTGGTGTGACTGGGAAGCTGAGAACAAACTAAAATATTTGGTGTTTCCCAGGCGAAGCAGAAATCAAACTGTGGCTTTGTTTTTCCTATACAAGGAGGCAAATGTGGAACTGATGATAATAGAGTTCAGAGGATTTGAGGCATTGTACTTGCATTAAGATACATGGAGAAGGAGTGCTCAAGGAAGTCAGAGACATCTAACTTTGCAGATGATGTTTCTCACAGGTTTTTACAAAGATTGTAATTGTTCTCTTGCTAACTACTACAGGGGACTAGCAGGCACACTAGGACTGGGGATCTACCCACCTCCCCATCTTGTTCACTCACGCTCTTTTGGGAGTATTGGAGACTCTGAGACTCTACCTGACCTTTCAGTCTAAGCATATTTTTTCATTGTGTCTGATTCATCTTCTGAATTACGCCAATCGCTATTATATAGATGCAAGATACTGTGCCATTAAGTAAGCAGAAAATTGTATTACAGCAGTAATAGCCTGGCTGACAGAGGTAACAAAGCATGCAGTAAAAAGAGAGGCTGTTGACTAACAATGACTTTTCAGAACAGATTTTAGAAACAGCTGTCCAGCTCAGTGTTTAAAATTCAATGAATGCCACTGATTCTCATTCAGGAATGTCAATGTCTACTTTGATCTTGTATGAAGCAGAAAAGATGTATTTCAGTTGTTAAGAAAGGCAAGCAATTTTCAGTTGTATGGTAAGTTATAGTATATTTAGGAACTGCAAGTGCTTACTTTAAATGATGTAGTATTAAAAATGTTCATATGTTTTATTTACAGGAACTGAATTTCAAATGTGTTAGTAGAGTATATACAGGTGATTTTTTTTTTCCACTTCTACTGCTTTTCCAGATAATTGCAGATTTGAAAAGGGCATGGAATCTGAACCTTATTCAGCTTACCTCTCCTTTGCTTGAGACTTTCTTCTGTTTTCACTCTGGTTTCTGCTATCAAACACAACTCAGTTTCTGGGACCATCTTCTTTATGAGAGTATGATCTTTCTGTAATTATCCTTACAACTTGTTAAGCTTGACTTTACTCCAAATTTTCCATTATTATTGTCCATTCAGACTCTACTTTCTTGTAGATTCCCATTCCTGGATTCTTTCTTCCCGCCCTATGATAGGTTGTACCACAGAAAGCTTCTTTGGCCTAGCTTCTTCTGATGGATCTTCAGATTACAGTGAAGTGTAGTGCCAGTTTAATAGCATACACTGTTTGAGACCTATGTACCTGCAGGAAATTAACCCAATAAACAAACTTCTTTGCCTCAGTCATCGTAGTCACTCTCCTTATCCTGATTCTTCCCTCTGGCTCACTATGCTGAACTATGGTTCTGCTGTTCTCCACTTCTTTCTTCAGCTTAGGTGTTTGCCCCTTTCTGTCTTTGCTCTTGATATCAATGGAAGGATACTTGAGATTCCAGAAGAAAGGAAAGAGCCATCTTTAAGCTAGGGGCTCTTCTACACAACACTCATTTCATGAACCTGAAACAGATGGATGATTCCCTTTGGCAGGGAATGGAGGCACTGAGCCAGAATGGAAAAATGCAGTAAGACTTTACACCAGAGCAGAGGTGGAATGGACAGAGTCAGAAATACACATTTATACTGAACTAGAGAAGAGAGTTGCCATGCCCAGCCATTATATGTGTCATCATAATTAGGCAGGAGTTTTCATTTATGTATTTCAAACAGACTTGAGAAGGCTGAAGGACTTTCAGCACAGTATGGGGGAAGCTGGAAGATGGCTGAGGAGGTGCAAGTCAGAGAAAATCAAGTTTGCAGTGAAGCCAAATTATTACACACTCTGTAGACATGCCATGACTTTGGGGACCAATGGAAGGATGTGGGTAAAGAATACTAATTCTTACAGATTTGAAATCTCGAATCTGTGAAATAAACTATGAGAATGTAAACAATCCAGAGCAGTCTGAAGTGCGTTAGAATTTTTCTGTGACACATACTTTTTCTTCTTCTCTGGCAGTTGGAGGTTTCATGCATTGTAAATGTCATTGTCAGATACTCATAATGTTAATTTTCTGTTTGCTTGCAAGTTGTTTCCTCTAGTTTCATGGGTTTACAACCCTTTCTGATTTCAGTACAGCCATTACAATCAAAGGAACCTCCCACTTAAGAAAGTTCTGCTAAGCATAAATAGAAATGCAGAGTCAAGACCTTTTGTCTGGATTGTGATCTTCACTTTATTGAGTTTGGAATTAATGGGAGAGTTAATGTCCAAAGACAATGAAGCATTTTTATTTTGCAGCATAATAATAGTGCTCAGAGTATGTAATGACTGATTTCTACACTTTTATGTCATCAGATATACTGCAAACCAACAAACCTTTCCATTCTTCTTAAAATCTGTTTGTGTGCAACTGCCGTGGGAAATTTGTTCTCCTTTTTTAACGTACAGTGTGAGATAGCAGAGAATGGTCAAAAGACTTAATAGAAAATGTTGGAAGCAGAAGCGTAATTTTTTGTTATGTAGTCTCTAGAGCAGGAGCAAAGTCAAAGTTATCCCTGTGTACATTCTATATTGTTTTAAACCACGTGGTAGACTTGACTGGAAACATGTATACAAGATAAATGCTAGCACATGTGTTGTGTAGAGGCAAATCTAGAGTTCTCCAGTGAACATTAGGTGAATATAGATTTGTGAATGTATTTGTCCATTAATATAGAGAGATAGTTGCTGTCTGCTTTCTTGGTTGGGACCTATTGCGGGGGGAAAAAAAAAGGATATATTCCACAACAAATGGAAGCCATTGTTGATTGCTGCAGAAGCTTGCAAGCATCCAGGATTTGGAAGGTGTTCCAGCAAAGTACATATTTTCTATCAGCTACTTTTACTTTCAGTCCTCCAACCTGCAGCTATTTCATATAGTGTTATTCCTGCATACGTCCATGTGGAAACAAGATTTTTTATCTGCATTGTCAGTTCTTGGAATTTATTTGTAGCAATTGCTGCTGATTTCTTCTTTATTATTTATTATTATTAATTGTGATGCTTTCTGAGAGGTTGAAAACAAAGAGAAATTCTTTCCCAGAAGAAACCAACTGTAGCTAGATGTATTTTTTCAGATATTAAATAATTGTTAATGAGATGTTAATTAAGTAATTAATCTTCATTAATTTGTTGGTAAACAGTAGTTAAAGCGTAGCTAACTCTTGTAGAGCTTTTTGTGTTCGTAGTATGAACTAATAATTCATTCATAGCTATGTAGGAAATGCCCAGTTAGCCATGCTTTAGATGGTTTCTTGTGAGACAAATGAAATAGTGGGAAAATATGACAGATATACTGGACCCCAGGCTTTACAAATCCTCATTGCAATGCAGATACGTAATTACAAGAGGCACAGTGTTTTTTAGAGACAAATGTCTTTCTGCATAGAAATAGATTGCTCTGCTACTTCTCCAAGCTGGCAGATGCAAGACAGCTCTGTTCTTACAGCCACGTTAGGATGATGTCAAGCTACCATTTTCTTCTAATCCTAGGTTATTAGCTCAGCTGTAGAGCTTGCAATAACCATGGCTATATGGAACGGGAACCAGAGATGTCTTTTGTCCCTTCAGTTCAGAGTGTAAGCAGAGGAGTTTATGTCTCCCTACATTACATAGGTTTGTGTTTTGCTGGAGTGCTGCCTGTCCGGTCAGCCAGTCCATTTTGTACTCTGCATGGAAATGGAAGTAGTCAGCAGTGTCTGGGGAACTAGGTAATGGAGCTGGGAGGGGGAATCTGAATTCTGTTCCTGATTTTGATACTAACCTGCTGTGGGACCACAGGAAAGTAATTACACTTTTCTGCTTACTTTTGCAACCTTTGGCTACCCTGTTTATGCGCAGCTTAGCTCTCCATACATCTCTGAGTGCTCAGGCTGCACAGAAATCAGGAGAGTAGCTGGAAATGTCACAAGAAAAACTGCTGTGAAAAAAGAAAGAAACAAACAAAAACTAAACCCAAACAAAAACTATTTCGCCTTTTACCCCCAGCCACTTCTTTCCAGTCTTTCTCCTATAACTCAGTGTCTCATATTCTCCAGGTACTCTCTCTCTGTCTTGATCCTGTTTCTGTTTTTTCTGTTTCAGTATGATCTGTAGTAGTGGCTGTTCTGCTGTCTTCTTGTTCATAAGTCTCAGCCTTGTCATTCTCCATCCCATTCCCTCCTTCCCTGTATCCTTCCAACTCTTCATGAGTGTCCAGTCTCCTCTGTGGATTTCAAGTCTTTTCCAGTTAATTTTCCTCTTATTCTACTCAAATTATATTACCCCATTTCTTAGTTAGAGCTTCTCTCTTCTGCAAAATTTGTCCTTTTCCCCTGATTCTTCCACCCCCTCGTACAAATCTGTCAGCTTCCTTGGTTTGTTCTGTTCCTTTCCTTGTTTCCAAGCCTTAGCTGTTCACTTTTGCATTTTGACTGAGAACACTGAGAACTGTGCTAGGAAACAGCAACTATATAATTGTGAGAACTGGAGAAAAGGGTTCTGGTTCCAGTGCCTAGTCTCAGCTTTATCTACACCTTCATGGAGCTACAACTGCAGGACTAGTTAGGCTTTGCCTTCTGCCTGGAGTTGGAACTTAATCTGTCAGATAGAGAAAAAATACAGATTAATAGCTGGGGTGAGGGATGATGTGATAGTTTGTAAATACAGAATTTTCAGCAACTTAAACTGGTAAACTCCAAGAAAAAAATACCTGGTAATGTATACGAATGGAAGATTCCTGAAAGGTTACAGTTTGGCCAGTTGTGATTTGGATGAATTAGCAAAGGTATGAGGTATATATCATATACAGGCACAAAAATGTTCTGGAGCACAGGCATACTGGAACTTCTCAAAAGAACAGCTGCTACAAATATTCAGTATGAGCAAACCAGGATATTCTCTTCTTGGAAATAGCTGAATAATTTTGCTGAAATTTTCCAAAATATTAACAATGCCGACAGATGCTTGGTGTGAAAAATCTGCAACATCTAATATATGGTGAGGTTGTAAGAAACTGGAAACAAATCTTATAATGGGTGGTGGTTTGCAGCATTTCCAATAGGCAAGGCAACCATATCCAACAGCAGTATTACATTTTTGGATGCTCCAACAGGTCCATGTCCTTCTTATGTTGGGGGCCTCAAAGCTGGATGCAGTACTCCAGGTGGGGTCTCACGAGAGCAGAGGGGGAGAATCACCTCCCTCAACCTCCTCCAATGCTTCTCCTGATACAGTCCAGGATATGGTTGGCTTTCTGGGATGCCAGTGCATATTGCTAGGTCACACTGAGCTTCTCATCAACCAACACCCCCAAGTCCTTCTCCTCAGGGCTGCTCTCAATCCATTTCCTGCCCAGCCTGTACTTGTGCTTGGGATTGCCCGAGCCGATGTGCAGGACCTTGCCCTTGGCCTTGTTGAACTTCATGAGGTTGGCAGTGGCCCACCTCTCCAGCCTGTCCAGGTCCCTCTGGATGGCATCCCTTCCCTTCAGCATGTTGACTGCACCACACAGCTTGGTGTCATTGGCAAACTTGCTGAAGGTGCACTCAATCCCACCATCCATGTCACTGACAAAGATGCTGAACAGCTCCAGTCCCAATACTGACCCCTGAGGAACGCCGCTCGTCACTGGTCTCCACTTAGATCATCAAGATGTTGACCTCAACACTTTGTGTGCAACCATCCAGTCAATTTCTCATCCACTGAGTGGTCCACCAGTAAAATCCATCCATCTCCAATTTAGCGACAAGGATGTTGTGTGGGACAGTGTCAAAGGATTTGCATAAGTCCAGATAGTTGATGCCAGTTGCTCCTTCCTTATCCACCAACACTGTAACCCTGTCATAGAAGGCCACAAAATTTGTCAGGCATGATATGCCCTTAGTAAAGCCACACTGGCTGTCACCAA
>NW_010274624.1:0-8862 GCF_000690775.1 Eurypyga helias | reverse complement strand
GACAACAGGCCTTCAAGGCAAATATGGACCAAAAAGGACCCAGTTAGAACAATTCTGTGCCATAAACGCGCGAGGTGCCTGTAACAGCAGGTGTTGCCGTCGGTAGAGTCTGACACTGTTCCTTTATTCTGCACACACCCCTCCTTTCATGTTATTCAGTCACCTGTGTCACAGGGCTGAGCGCGTGAAGGTGTGCCAGCGGCAGCACCTTCCTGGGGTGAATACTCAGGGTTCTGCACCTCTTTATTTTTCCTAAATAAAACATCAGAATTGGTTGTAGCTACTTAGTTGCTGCTGCATTCATGGAACATGATCTTGTCTCTTTTTTTCTTTCCCAGATATTTCAAGGGAACACTGAGCTGTACCAGGAAGTTCGCAATAATTTCATTCCACCTGTTATTGCACGCTTTTTTAGGATTAACCCCTTAAAATGGCACCAGAAAATTGCAATGAAGGTGGAATTGCTGGGCTGTCAGTACAGTATAGGTAAGGCCGCTGAAAACCTTTCAACCGTGCCAGACAAGCAGTGAAATGATTTGGCAAAGCTTACGTTGTGGGTGCATTTCCACTGGGAAAAAAGTACTTCTTAGCTGCATAATCCTTCTGCAACCGGTACTGCTGAATTGCTTCCAGAGTTATTACGCTTAAGCTGGAGAATGCCCAGTTTAGGTGTAAACACGGTAATTGAGAAACGGGTGTTGCAGGTGGTCGCTTGCTTTCCGTGTTACTGGGGGCGCGTTCCTCCTCACGTAAGAGCAGCAGACGCTGCAGAGCAACCTGCTGCAGCTGTCTTCCCCGGAAAAGGGAACACGGCGAACCGGCACGTTTAGATACGCTCTCTTCTTCCGCAGGCCGCGCTCCTAGGTTCACCGTGCCGCCGCCGCCCAGGAACGACGACTCCATCCATTCGGTGAAGACGCTGTTGCAGACTGATAAAACAACGTTCACACCCGAAATAAAAAACACCACAGTGACCCCAAGCGTAACCAAAGGTACCCGCAGCCGAGCAGTGCGTGTGTTCGGGAAGCCCGTACGGTACTTGGGCATACGTTAGCGTGCTCTCTGAATTTCGGTTTTCTCAACCCGTAATATAACATAGCAAAACATCCATTCTTGCTTTTTAATACTTACCAGTTACTAAGTACACGACAGAACCCATCTCCCAAGTCAGTGTATGTGTTAAGCTCCGCCTTTCCGAACCGGTTCAAATGGAGTTCAGCTTTTAACGTCTGGACACACTTTGTCAGAGGGAGAAGCTGCAACTTGGGCTTCCAACTCTGGTAGGAATTAACCAGATTGAACTGCTTTGATGTTTAATTTGGTAATTTCTTGGGATAAAACCCTTTTGTCACAGTTAATCTTTTACGGAGCAGTCACGTTGGCATGAAAACTGGAAAAACTGGCACCATCATAGTTTCCTTTAGCAAAGAAAGTGGTCAGGAAGGGCAGCAAGATCTCGGCAGACATGGGCACTGGTGATGTGTCCTTTGGATGGCAGGGTCCAGGACGGTCTCCTCTCACAGGCAGCCCCAGCGTGGGCCGATTGTGATGAGCTGTTGAGGTACTGTGGTATTCTCACAGGAGTTTCAAACTTAAGCGGTTGCGTATTCCTGGGCTCTTTTGAATTTCCTTGTCAATAGTAAAATGCACTGTTCGAACAGAAAAAATCTTACATTAAAAGAAGAAGAACCTGGCAGAGCTTCCAGCTGTGCGCACACGCAGCGTAGCTGGGTGTCCGCTGACACCGCGGGAGCCCCCCGCAGGGGAGCTTAGCTGGGGGATCTGGTGCGATAGATGCTGTACCTGAAAACCGCGTGCTTTACCCAAGTAATTTTCAAATGCAAAACTGACTTGTGAGCAGCTCTCCTGTCTGACACCACTTAATTTAATGGCTTTCAGATGTGGCGTTAGCAGCCGTTCTGGTTCCAGTGCTGGTGATGGTCTTCACAACTCTGATTCTTATCTTAGTTTGTGCGTGGCATTGGAGAAACCGGTAAATGAACAGATTAATGAAGTACTTGAAGTGAATGTTACCCTGGTGTGTGGGAATGAAATGCTGCATGCATCACTGTGGGAGCTACGTGGGCTGCACGTGTGGAAGGAGGTTTTTTTCGGAGTTGTGTTCTCCGCGAAAGCGTTCACTCGCTCGGCGAGGACAGCGAATGCAGCTTCCTGTGGCTGTTTTCATTCGAAGTGCTCGTGCTGAACACGGGTCTCCGCAGTAGCAGCAGCCTGGTGATGGCAAGCCAGGCTACTGGTGCTTACGCGTGAAGTCGAGGAGCAGTTACAGCCGAGGCGATAGCTGCCGAGCGTTAATTCACACGGCTCCCGACACGCAGGCCGGCTGAGGCACCCCCTTTGTCTTTTTTCCACAGCAAGAAGAAAACTGAGGGCACCTATGATCTACCTTACTGGGATCGTGCAGGTAACAGAACGGCTTTACGAAGGCCGTTACTTGGCGTTTTCGGTTGGACGCGTATGTCGGGCTGCGGTAACGCGGGCGGACGCTTCCCGCTGGCAGAAGCCAAGGCTAACTGGCATGGGCGTAGCGAACGCGGCGTCTGTCTGGACAGACTGAACTGCTTCGTTCTCGGAATTTCATGTTGTTGACTGGGCGAGAGGCGTGTTCTCGCCCCCCATCTTCAGTCTGCCAGAAAATAAAACACCACCTTTGAACGACAGGCATGCAAATACCTGCTGCCACAACACACAAGCCGTGGTGTAAGTTTCAGTAGCTTACAGCAGGGTATGTGTGCAGTCTCACATGGTTTGTTTTGGGTCTTTTTAATCCACGTGAAGGCTGGTGGAAAGGAATGAAGCAGTTATTCCCGACCAAATCAGCAGAACACGAAGAAACTCCCGTACGCTACAGCAGCAGTGAAATTAGTCACCTGAGACCAAGAGAAGTCCCAACAACACTGCAAGCAGAGTCTGCAGGTACGCTTTACTCTGTGTGTAATTGCACGTGTCTGTGTATATATGTAAAATGCCCAAAAAGGTCAGGAATTCGGCTACCTGTAATTTCCCGTTTGCTCTGGGGAGCAGGAGGAGTGAACACTAGTGCTGGTAAGCGCTCCTCCTAACGACATGAGCTTCTTGGGCTGTTCTCGGCCTGTTGTAGCAGCGGGTACTCACTGACCTGATGCGCTGTGGGTAGACACCTTCCCCAGCTAGTGCAGTAGCTAAGGTTTCTTTACCTGTACTTACTCCTGAACCCGGTAAGGGCTGAAGGACGTATTTAGCCGTGCCGTCACGCGCTGGATGTGCCCACAAGCACAAGTCTCGGTGTGGCACTCGGTGCCCTACACGGCCTGTGTGGACGGCAGCTGCCTTTTGCTTGGAGGAGGAGGCACTGATAACAGCACACGCCTTTACTCAGTGAACTAGTCATTAGTGGGAGATGACTGACTGTGCCCCGGGTTCTGTGCTGGTGGCAGAAGTACGCAGGGCTGCGGGAATTAGGGCTTCGCGGCAGGCAGAGTTAGCTTCCCCTTTTCGGCTGCCTGCCTGTTTTCGCCCTGCTAGCCAGGTTTCTCACCTCCAGCCTTCGTAACTCCGATTATCTGTTGAGCTAAAACATCCCAGCTGGCCATATGCAGGCGTCCCCTCAGAGGACAAACCCTCTGGCCCAGAGCCAGGCAGGGTAATTTCATTTCATGCCGATGTTGGAGGGAAGTGTGCTTCGCGTAACCTTGCTCTGAGACAGCTGTATGGCCTGGGGCACTGCCGCTCGCGAGGAAAGCAGGACAAGCCTGAGAGGTCAGGATGCTGTAGCTGTCCCAACGGCTCCAACTAGCGGGTGGAAACGACTTTCATCCCCAGTTGGCACTGGCGGACAGAGACAGGACCACAGGTTTGACCCAGGGCAGTAATTTCTGTGGTGGACAGGTGGTATTTAATGTGTTGCCACTGTAAAAAAATAATCCTTTAAGTATGTTTTTTATGTTGTTGTGCTGTCTGGCTTGCGACGCAGAGTATGCGCAGCCACTGGTCGGGGGAATTGTCAGCACGCTGCACCAGAGGTCAACCTTTAAACCGGAGGAAGGGAAGGAGGCAAGTTACGCCGATTTGGACCCTTACAACTCACCTGTACAAGAAGTTTACCATGCTTACGCTGAACCACTGCCTATAACTGGACCAGAATACGCAACTCCAATCATCATGGACATGTCCAGCCATGCAGGCACACCTCTGGGGGTTCCTTCCATTTCCACCTTCAAAGCTGCAGGGAATCAAGCTCCGCTGCCGCCGGTCGGAACTCACAATAAACTCTTACCCAGGACAGACAGCACATCGTCAGCCCGGGCGCTGTACGACACCCCGAAGGGGCAGCTGGGGCCAGGTGCCGCCGCCGAACTGGTGTACCAGGTCCCGCAGAGCACAGCCCATTCCGCTGGGAGTACGGATGAACGAAGTTAGCTCACGAGGGAGGCAGACCCACGGCTTGTTTTTAAAAGCCAGTTCCATGAAGCCGATGGCTTCATTTTTTAATCACAGCGTTTTGATATTGTTAGTCTTAAATAACATGATATTGAACCAAAAGATGTGGTCTGGGAAGCCCGTAATTCCGCCTTTCCTGCAGCTGTGTGTGTGGTTACAGCTTGTTTCCCGCAGAACCGTGGAGTTCTTTACTACTGCTGTACAACTGTCTGTCAGACGTGAGAGAAGAACTCAAGGTTCGCTTCAGTAATTCACAGACACGACTGACACGGGGAGAACAGTGTAAAGTACGAAGGTGAATAATTTCTTGCTAATGGTACTATTTCTGGGGAAAATGAAAACCCCAAAGCTCCTGACTTTTAAAAAAATCTGTAGGTGCTATAGCTTCCAAAATGCATTTTACCCTCGAAAATGCCTGCACAACTTTGGACTTTAAAAACTGCTATCAGGACTGATGGCAAAAATCCCATGACCTTCATGGCATAAAATGGTTTTGATTGTGAATGCCATGATTTAAGCTTTTGTTCGCAGGATTGGGAACTGCCAGCTGTGAGTTCCTCAGAAGGTTCCCACCGCTTCTGTTAGCCTTCCCAAACTCGTCTGCTGTCTGTACCCCCTGTTTTCTGCCTCTCTCCTTTAGCCACTCAGCCCGGAGGCACAGGCTGAGTCATACAAGCAAACGACACAGCTTTTACAGTCTTCCCCACTGAGTGAAGGCTACTCCGAGTAGCATCTGCCTCCAGTTCAGACCTCCCTGAGCATCAGTGTGCAGGAGGCATCCAGGTGTTCGGGGTGACTGAATTCAGAAAGGTTCTCCCTGCCCCCCGCCAGAGAGTAGCTCTCGTCATGTGTTAAGTTGTGAGTTACACGAAGAAAGGTGTGTATATACTGTTGTGAGTGCTTAAGGAAGCACACAAGTACCCCAGCGGGGCACAGTTTGCGTTATACCTGCATTTAGCACAGATGGTACGTTTCAGCACAAGCGAGAAACTTGGGCCTTCGGGCTCTTCTTGTGATTGTTCTATTAGAAACACAGGAGATTCCAAAGCCTTTGCAGGAATTCCAGGACTGTTCCAAAGAGCGTCCGTTTCAGAGGCATGTTGTCGAACCTGGGTCCTCTGAATGGTCTGGTGTTCTCTGCTGTGTCTTCTGTCTGAGATAACATAGACTAGTTTTAGCGAGGTAGTCGTGACACAAAACCGATTTGGATGTCCTATTTGCCATTTTTACCTTGTTAGGTGAAAAAGCTGTGCTTTGTTTCTAAGTGTAGGAAAAACCCACAATAAAAATGTTTTATTTTTACTACAACAGCACTGTTGGGAGGGTGCTGAGTTAATCTCTACATGTGACCCCTCTACCTACCCATTAGCCCCGTTTTATGGATTTCAGCGGTTGCCATTTGTGTGACTGACTCCAGCCAGCCTTGTGTGTTGCCCAGGCCCTTCACCTGGTGGAGAACATCCCCACCAAGTGCAAATGCCGTGCGGGAGGACTGCCACTGTGCCGTCATGCCAGTACGGCACCCCGACCTCTCACCGGGAGCTCTGTTTGCCCAGTGGCCGCACTCCAGAGCTACCTGCGGCCTGTTCAACACCTAGAAAACATTCTCGCGTGCTCTGGGCTCCCTTAAAGCCCAAGTCTACAGCTTTGGAATCATTCATGCTCGCTCACTGAGAACGGTGTCTGAATGCGAATGCAAGCGAGGGTGGCACACAGACCCATTCCTGAAAAAGAAACCCCTGCCTGGAGTTGTATCGGCAGTGTTGCTGCAGCTTTTTCTGCCTGACAAAGCTGTTCTGCAGTCCCTGTAGTTGTGCTTCAACAGGCAAGTGTCTGCGCTCCCCGCCACCAGCAGCTCCGACTCCGAAACCACCCGGGCTGACCCAATCTGAGAGGAGCGAGAGGTTACTTACTGGCACCGTGATGTGACACGCTTATTCCAGCCAAGTTCACGAGAGACCTCTGCGACCTCAAACTGTACAAGTTTAGGCCTAGAAAATTTAATCTACCATAAAAATAAGTGGAAAAATTAACACTCTTGGATTTAATTTTTACTGTAGGCTGAGGTGGTGAGAGAGTGAAACAGTCTCTCTACAGTGGGTTATCTTTTAAGCGGGTTCCTTATCTGAGCAGCACGAGCTGTTGACCAGAGTAGTTGTTTTTAAGAACTTTAAGTCCCTTTTCTGAAAGAAATTGTTCCCAAGCTTTGCTCCTTGCTTTCAACTTTGAAAACGTTACCTGCTAGGGCTACGGAGTCTGAGTTCCTAACGGTTGGGTTTAAAGCACACGCTCCAAACGGTTCAACGCCGATTCCCACGCGGAAGGTGCACGCCTGAGCTGAGCATTCTCCTGCGTACCGCCCAAGCAGAGGTACGTTTGATGGGCCTCTTCTACACGTGAAGACAGAGGGATATCAAATGTGTATCAGTCGTGTTTGGCTCGAGTATTCTCCCAGAATGTATGTTCTTACCTCAGCATGGATTGTAGTTGCCCAGTATCTGTATATGTTGCTAGAATTTAGGCTGTATAAATAGTGAGGGGGTTTTATATGTATGTTAAAAAGTATTTTAAATAAATTGTACATACCTACTACTCAGTGTGTTCCCATGTAAAAACTACTTTGTCTCTAATTCCTGCGTGGGTGGGAAACGCAAGGGTGATGCACGACGGGGGGGTTATCCCCGCCTCCGCGCGTGGCACTGTACGCTCCTGGGGGCCGGTGTGCGTAGCAGCCAGCCACCGAGGAGGGGCTGCTCCCCGCCTGTCTGGCGGCAGTAAACACCCTTCCCAGAGGAGCGAGTCCTCGTGGCCAGCGGTATTTGCAGTTACCTGCTGGCAGGATGTGCCTGGGGAGGGGCTCAGCACAGCGCAGGGCAGGCGCTGGTGCGGTACGACCCGGCGCGGTGCAGGGACGATCCCCAGCGGGCAGCACGCCAGCGCTATAGGGCAGAGGGGCTGCTGGTTATTCTCCAACTAGACCACGGCTACTTTCCCATTACTGAGAAAAAGCTGCTTGTGCTTACAGAGCTTTCCCCTTCCTTATCCGAATTCTAGCACTGCAGTTCCTGAAAGAAGGAAATCAGCATTACTCCTCTTGTGCAAGGGGAAGGTTAATGTTGGGCTCTGAACGGCTTAGTCTGCACTGGTCAAACTGAAACCTTCTGACATTCCAAGGAGCCCTGCCTTCGGAAGATGAATGCCAGCGTGCCCGCAGGCATCCCTGCCATGGCTGAGCACTGTCCCTGAGGGACGCGTCCCCGGTCTCACGCGGGACACCTGCCATGGTCTGTGTCCGGTTCTGTGCGAACACAGCTTACCTGAAACACTGCTGCTTCGGCCCGCGCTCTCGCAGCGTCACGCTGAAGGTTTTCCACATCTTGGGTGATGGAGGGGAGGGGAAAAAAAAAACACCTTGAAGCAAAACTGCCTCGATTTCTGAAAACATTTCAGGAGCCAAACCCACCCTCCCTCTACACACCTCAGTGTGTGCAAGTCTCCCGACATGCTATTCTCTTACTACTTTCCTACAAGGGCTGTAGAGCAATCGCAAAAGACCACGAGAAGCACTTCAGTTAAAAGGCCACATATTCCGTTCACTACACAAACAGCACATTATTCCTGGGAAAAAAAGTTACCGAAAAAGTACAGCTTTTCGTGTACATGAATGGAATTTGTTCTTCACCCGCAAGTGCTCAACACGTGTACGGTTTTGTACCGATGAAAACAGAACGTTTGCAGCAAACTCTCCTCCTGTACTGGGAGCGCACAGGTGTCCCTCTGCAGGCTGGAGGAAGCTGTCACCACCAGACACCTCAGGTGTTTCTCAGCGTTGAAACTTCACAGAAACGTGCGTACGTCCGAGGAGAGGTGCTGACCCGTGGGCAGATGAGCACCAACGAGCCGGGACCGTAGGTGCTACTCCGGTGACAGTCGGCAAGGTGCCTGTTCAAACTTGACTTCAGGTAAGTTCTAAAGCAATCACTGTCATCAAATACACCCTGGTTCAGCCTCAGGAGACGGGCAGCTGTCACCCTTCAGAAACCACATGACCAGCAACCACATTCTGGTCTAAAAAAGGCACAAACCAGGAGCACACAGACATAAAAGCAGTACCTGTCTTGGGCGGGCGCTTGATGCACTGTTCAATCTCGCGACACAGCAGTGACGATTCCTGACTCAGGGAATCTTGCTGGGATTCAAGACTTGTTCTTAGCTCCTGCTGTGAACACAAGGTGCTATTTTCTATCATCAGAATCAGCAACATTGTAAAACACACAAACATAAATGCATTTGTGAATGTGAACCAGCCGTGATAGAATATATTCAGGATTCATTCAGGATTGCATTTGCAGAACCAAAATAAAAATATTCTCCAGACACAGAGATAAAATACTGCAAACAAGCCTTTACCTTTTTTTTTTT
>NW_010274623.1:0-8172 GCF_000690775.1 Eurypyga helias | reverse complement strand
GCGGGTGGGCTCGGTGGTAAAAGCCCCGAGCAGGGTTGTCCGGGATGCAGGGCAGAGCCGGATCCCGTTACACCACCGCCCCGCAGCACAGAAATCTGCGTCAACAAACTCCTGCGTGGAGGGTAATTAAAGACACGCAGGCGCCTCGAAACAGAAACGCCACTAATTGAGCCTTTTGAGTCATTTTCCCCCATTTTCTCTGGTGTCTCGCACCCTTCCAGCAGCGCGGAGGTGTTGGGGCTCTCTCCTCCCCTCGTGCCTTGCCAGTTTTGGGTTTCTTTCTTCCCCCCACATGTTTTGAATGGAGCAGGAGCGAAGGCAGCCGATCCTATTTCACAAGCGCTTGGACTCTTGCAGCACTCTCCCTCCTGTCCAAACAGATCGTTTACAGAAGGGGCCTCTATTTAAAGAAGGAACTGAATGTTCGGAGCTGTTTTCTGGCCTTAAAAACGCTGCCGACCGGCTGTTGCCTTTCAAAGAGTCGGGCTTTGTCTGGCGCGCTCGAGGAGCGGGTTTGACGCCGGGCTCGGCGGGTCGGTGCGGTGGTGCGAGGGACTGAGCGGCGTGCGAAGAATGTGCTCGTTTGTGTGCCCGAGATCGTCGATTCCCAGCAAAGTTGGGGGTCGGGATAACGTGTCTTAGCCATGGGAGCTTGACGGACCGTCTAGGCTTGGGAAAACTTGACCTTTCTGTAGTGCTGTGGGTGGGACAAGCTTGGAAACCAAGCAAATGGAACGTTCAGGTAGACTTTGGTGTGGTCTGTGTGGGGCATAGAGAGCAAGACCTTGTGTGTGAGGCCGGTCTGCAAAGAATTGGAGGAACATCGGAGAGCTGGGATACTTCAAAAACACGTGGGGTGACCTGCGTACCGGCTCACGGGTGGCTGGCTCTGGTCCTGTCATCTAGGTGACGTCTCTCACGCTGTGCAGTGGCCTGATGTTGTCCCAGTACAGGCCACCACCGTGCCGGACGAGGCTGATGTGTTGCATCTAGACAGTGGCCACGCGACAGGCGTCGGGGTGGGATTTCCAGTACCTGTGGTTAGGGTTGCTTCTGGTGCTTTGGATTTGACCTATCCTCATAGATGTATACGTCCTTTCAGTCGGTGGAGAAGGCTTTGCGTGGTGGTACTGTGGCTGGGGGAGAGGTGGACGTGGGGAGGGATGGTTTCTAACGCATCTGGAATGGAAGAGCCCTTTGTCTCGGGGAGCAGCAATATCCACCCTCCGTGAGGCCCTGGACCACGGCTGACCTCAGAGACGATGCTCGCCGGTGGCGGCACGCCTGATCCTCTCCTGCTCGGCAGCGGCTGCGATCTCCCCTTTGCCAGCCCAGTAGGTTTCCTCCGGCAAACCCCAGCCCCGAGGTCTCACCGCGGGTGGAGGGTCCTTGCTTAATAGTTGCTTCATCCTCGTTTGCTTCCCTCTTGTCTGCATGCACCAGATATTGGATGTACTGTTCCTGCATCCACCTTCTCCATGCACAGAGGAAGGGGGCTGTCTTCGTGAAAGCAGGAGGGACCAGGGCCATGTCCAGCTCTTGCCTTGCATCGGGAGGTCACTGCTGGAAATGGGAATGTGGTCGTGGGCAGAGAGCGTGCCAGCAAGCAGGAGGCAGTGGCGGGGAGAGGACACGGCCCCGGGGTGCTCCGCAGTGGGAAGCTGCTGCGTGTCCCCGGCTTTCGGTAGCTGTCTTTTGTGCTTCTGCGCTGCCTGCTTTGTGAGAGAGAGGGAGGGAAAAAACAGTGTATGGCTTGGCTCCGAGAGCTTTGGAAAATCTATATTGCACAAAATCCTGAGCCTAGCCCACGGCAAGGCTTGGCGACCAAGCGGCAGCGCTCTTGGTACCTTGGAATTATTTAGCAAACCCAAGACTTGGGTGGGATGCTGCCGCCTAACGAGCTCCAAGCCGGCTTGCCTTGGATGGAGTCTCGCAGGTCATCTTTTCTGAAGGATGGCAGGAGAAGGGAATCTGAAACGCAGCTTTTCGGCTTGGGCTCTCGCCAGTCTTTTCACCTATGACTTTCCTGCCGCTTTGTGCATCGAGCTGCATCGAGCAGCCGTTCGCAGGCGCTGCGTGTCCAGGGGAGATGACCTTTCCGAGAGGGGAGCAGGCTGGAAAAGCAGCTTTCTTCTGGGGGAAAACCTCTCTTTGTCTGTTCTCAGTTTTCAGGGCTTGGCCTGGGGCTGTCGAAACGGGGACCCTTGTCCTCAGAGGGGCTCTGGAGGCCCCGGGTTCTCATTAGCAGATTCAGTGCATTCAGAGGACCCATCTCTTTTCAGCGGGGAGGATTCATATGCAAAGCACTGCGCAGGAGCAGGAGGCAGACCCCAGCCCAACTGGCGTGCGGCAGAGCTGGGGGGGTTTATAGCTGGACCTGTCCTGGGAGCAATCCCGGCTTTTGTGTGCGGATTTCTTCCTGCGGGGCTTAGGGAGCCGTGCTCCAGCCTTGGGACTGGCTCCATCTCATCTCCTGGGATGGGGACCATGGCTGGCGCTGCCCTTCGGTGACAATTTACTGTCTTGGTGCCGTAGGGGGGACTCTGGGCCATCACCCAAACTCCAGCAGGAGAAGGTGAGGTCCTGGTACTGCCGGTGCTGCCGACGCAGGGCCCGAGGCAGGGCCCTGTGTTTAACCACTTCTTCTCACTGCAATAGCAAAATCTGATTCTTTTGCCCTATGTCGCAATCTAGGGTTGGAAAAAGTCCCAAATGCACTCCAGGAGGTGTGGGAAGGGACACATGTGCGAGTCTGTGTTATCCTCCTCCCCTCTCCTGCCTGTAATGCCCATTGACCATCCCAGCCACTGGCCTTTTCTCCGTGGCAGATGCCGCTCCCTCGAGCCAGGTCAGCCCCTGGTCAGTTATCTGGGTGACATCTCTTCAAATCTGGCCCAGCAGCACTGAGTCTCCCCCTGCTTTCCCTTATCTCCTACGGCCGCTGCTCCAAGCAGCTGAAGTTGGGTCCTTGGTCTTGTCCCCTGCTTGCGGCCAGGGCTGGGCTGGGGTGGAGGAGGCTGGGTGGCCACAGGCAATCTCGCCCGTACGGTGTGGTCATGCGGCTGGAGAATTTGAGACACGCTGGGTTTGCCTCTGCAGATAAGGGATTGATTACACTTCACAGCAGTAACCAGAGCCTGCTAATCCTGCCCTGCTTAGGAAAGGGAAAACTGCTTCGTGAGATAAGCGTGGGATTGCTCCAGCCAGCTTCAGCATCGCTCCCTAACATCATCCCGCTTCACGGCCAGACTGTGAGCCTGGCCTGGGGATGTGGGAGGTGCTCAGTGCGACACGGGGGGAACCGGTGGGCGGCCCAATTCATCCGTGTTCTTCCGAGGGAAGTGTCGATAAGACGGGGTTGACCCCTCCATGCCCAGAGTTTGGCTCTGGGGTGATGGGTTGTTTGCAGACCGCTGTCAGGGGGCAGTGAAGTTGATTTGCTTAATTAGGTGGAGTTGTGAGGGTTTGCTGCTCCGTGGGATGTGTAAAGGTGGATCTGACGGTGCTGTAACTGCAAGGGGGGACGAGGTGGTTCGTCTGTCAGTTGGCTTCAGTTGGTTTGTTTTGAATGTTTGCAAGCGCTTCCAGCCTGCTAAACCGATGTTCAGCCATCGGCTCCTGGTGCAAGAGGTTCAGTCGGCTCTGGCTTCGAGTGCTACCTAGTTTTCAGATGTGAAAATTGCTGCCGAAGCCGATGGGAGTTGACCATCAGCCTGCAGCGGAGCATCAGTGGTTAGACACGGGCCTGTGGCGCCAGGTCTGTACAGAGAAAAAGAGAAAATATTTAAATTTGATCCGCAACGCTTCGTTTGACCGCGGCGTAGCAATAACTGGGCGTGCGGGACGGGGACGGAAGTTTCCGTACCTGGCTCGGTTACTAGCCATGAGCTACACCGGTCAGCAGGAGCAAGACTGGGGGAGAAAGGACTGGAAAAAGGAGCTCATCTGTGTTCATTCAGCTTCCCTGGGAGTCACATTCCTCAGGGAATCTGGTTTTCAGTAATCACCGCAGCATTACGCCTTATTTTTATGCAAAGGGCTATTTTAGAGCGTTTTCCAGTTGGGAGGGGGTTATTTTATTTCCCACCCCCTCTCGCCCAGTGTGTTGATTTTCCAGACCTTTTGAGCGTTTTGCTGCCAGATCCTCGCTCGCTATGGCAACCCGCCCTGGCATTTGGGATGGGGTTAGGAGAAAACTGGTGCAGACTCTTTGCCAGCGCAATGAAATACGTGTCTCTTCTGCAGCTTCCGTGGCACATGCGAGCTGCAGCTCCTCAAGTGATGGAGAGCTGCTGCTGGGAGCTGAGAAACTTTTTGGCATGTGTTAAATTCCCCTCTCCCATTCCCCACACCCCAAAATTATGGTTTGAGGGAAATGCAAACTTTTTTTTTTAATTTGTGTTGGATTCAGCAAATAATTTGGACTCTTCCACCCCCAAAAGATGCAAAGTTACTGTTTTTTTAAAGCAGTTTGGTTGTTTTGAAATTGACCCAAATTTTTATTTAAAAAACAAGAGGGAAGGGGGAAATGACAACGTATAATGGAAGGAGAAAATTTCATTTTTGATTCAGGAAACATTTTTGATTGATCTGAATTTGGGTTGCGATGCAAGTTCCTAAAACTGGTAGTGGGTAGGAGGATGCTGGAAGAAGTGCCACTGCCCTGAGCATCTGATGCTTCTGCTGTTGGTTGTGGCCTTGGTTGGGTTTGTTGGCCACCGCTGGAGTTGGCCTCGGGGCCACATGGACCACTCCGGTCTCTGTGAGAGTATGTATCTTATCACAATTCTGTGTGCTTTAAGGACTGATGGGACATTTCTCCACCTTTTAAAGTATCTCTCAAAATTTTTGAAGTGCTTTTGCTTCCGAACAACCCTGATGGACACTCCCATGTTGGGAGAGGAGGTGGGTTTGCCAGCATCCGAGGTGGCTTTACATGGCTTAAGGGTACAAGCCTCTCTCTTGATTTGTTGCTGGGATTTTTGGTTTGGTTTATAGCTTTAAACTGTGAAAATTGGTGACAGAAACGGCCCATCGGTTTCACGACGTTCCTCCTTTTTCTTGGGAAATAAATAAATAAGTAGAGGCACAAAAAGCCATTTTGCCAGCTGAAATTTTCCATGCCTCATCTCACGGCAGCCTGTTTTGGAAAATCTGAGCGAAAAATCTGTTCATCCATTTGTAAGTTTTGGAAGGGTTGAAGCGAGGAGGGGAACTTTTATGTCAGTTGTAAGAAAAAAACCCTTTTCGTAATTCCCACTTCCTGGATAGGTGTGTGTCTGTATATTTAGAAATTCCAGGTTCCGTTTACGTTAGAAATAGGTATTTGTGTTTTGATGCTGAATTTCTCTGTGGCTTTCTGTGTGGTGAATATATCCAACCAAGTTTTAACACTCCCTCTGGTTACTTAACGTTGCAGTGCTCCACCTTGGTTACCCGTTTAAGGTGGACACCGTAGGCTTTGGCGAGAAGACGTTTACGTCGCTGCCTGTCACGTGGACCCTTGACCTGTCGGTGCGAAGACCCAGATGGAGTTGCTAAAGCATCCTCCGCAACACGCTGAGAGCTTATTTATTCCTTCTGAGCACAGGGTCTTGAAGTTGACTTGGTGTTTAAGGTGAAAATCCAAGTCACTGGTTTTTCCTTTGTGTCCGGGATTTGCTGTTGCAGAAGAAAGTAATCTGCAAATACACTTGCGTAGGATAAAACCCAGGAGTTTAGGGTGCATAGGGTCGGGAGGCTGTTCTGCCCAGAGTTTGGGAAGAGCAACTCAAGCCATCATGGATCAGGAAGCAAACCCCATCTCTCCCGCGTTGGTTGTGACTACACGTGTGAGTACGAGAAGGATGCAGCCAGCCACAAGCTGCTTAATGCATAACTGTCCTCAGATACGAAGCAGATGGGAATATTTTTGTACCAGATTCAGTGCTGTTGATCGTCACCATTCACAAATGTACACTCGGGCTCCAGGGAATATTGAGATCGGATTAAAATAAGGCGGTGAGTTAGCAGTTGTGTTAGCGAGGGCATTTTCTGCCATCACGGCTCTCCCTCTCTTTGCTGGCTGTTTTAGACCTGCAGGTGTAGAAACACATGTTTAGAGAAAACTCATGAGCTCGTGTAACTCCTGAAGCTGGGGCTTCATGGGCCCAAGTGAATATTGAGGGCGGTGGTTAAATTGCAAAAGCTTGGAGGAGGCCTGATGTTCACTGTGTGTTTCAAAGCCCAGCTCTGCGCTGACGTGGGTCTGTGCAGGAGTTTTGGGGGTTCCTGGGGAAGAGCTGCCATGCCTTTGTTGTCCATCCCCACGGGGACACCCACCGGTCCAGGAAAGGATTTGAGCTTTCCCCACAGGAAGATTCACACCAAAGGCTAGCTCACAGCCCGGCAGAGGAATCAGCCACCGCTCTTGAAACTCTGTTGTTGGGTGGGTTGTTCACCCCCCCACCCCCAGTACATCTTCGGCACAGTGGAGGCAGGAAAGAAAACCCTTCTGAAAATCACAACCTAATTACTCCCATCTGCTCCGGCACTGCTTCCCATTTCTGCCTGCCAGGATGCTTGTCTCCAATGCTAAGTAGCACATTAGTTTCAATAAGTTGCAATCATTTACTTGAAATCTCCTTCTCCTTTAAAATGTCCTGCTGGAAAGGCAATTCAGCAAGTTAAAGATCTTTGTGGTCACAGCAAATTTCGTGGGACTAGGAGTTTGACCGCTGAGAGTCAAGTAACACTGGTCCTGAGCGGCAAAGCCCTCATGACCTCTTTCGTCATTGCAACTTGGGTTGGCTTTGTGTTGTTCACCCTGTCTTTTTCCTCCAAGACGTCCCCATTGTCTCCCTGGAGAGGCTGTTCCCAGCTGCTCCACCTTGCCTTGGCTTCCTCCAGCATCTTCTGGTTGGCCATAGCTTCCTCCAGCATCTTCTGGTTGGCCATAGCCTCCTCCAGCATCTTCTGGTTGGCCATAGCTTCCTCCAGCATCTTCTGCATGGTCTTCAGCTTCCACCCCGGAAGTCCTGGCCTCACCTAACTGGGAATGAGTGCGCACACATGCAGCAGCATCCAAGGGGAGACACGAGGGTGGGGAATGGTGGTATCACAAGCCTACATCCCTTTATGAGTGGATATCTCCCATGCTGGGGTCTGGCCAGGACAGGCCTCTGCTGCTCACATGGCTTGAGGACACTGACCGCAGTAGGATAAATTGCCCTTTCTAGAAGGCAAGTAGAGCTTGGAGGTTTGAGCATCCTTTTCTGTGGTCACTGCTGAGCCACAGTCCGCTGCTAAGCTGCTGCCGTTACCCTCATCACACCTTCATGGTGGTGCTCTGCCCCTGTTGCCTGCACCCCTCTGATCCGGAGGGTTTGGGAGGGGTGGAGAGCGAAGAGTCGCTAAGCTGAAGGGTTTTGAGGTAGCCTTGGTAGAGAAGAAGGGTGGCTGCATGCTCAGTTCCTGCGCTGAACTCCTCGGGTCTCTTTGCAGAAGTGCTCCCAGGAGAGTGGAGGACCAGGAGGAGCCTGGTACCCACCATTGTGGATTTCTTGGGTGTCTTCACGGCCCCAGTCCATCCCCAGGGTGCAGTGTGGGGTGCTGGCTGCCCACCTCGTGTGAGCGTGGGGCTGGCTGCTCTGTAGGCACTCCTCAGAGATTCCCAGGTCAGTGGGAGGCATCTTGGAGCATCTGAAAGCTTTGGCGACTTGATGCAGTCTCCATCCCTCATCCCTGAATCGCAGGGCAGGCAAGGAGCTATTTTTGGCTTTGTCCCCTCGCTTGATCCTCCGAGGCCAGTCCCACCGCCGAGCCAGGCTGGCACTTGGACCGTGTCCTCTGCAGTGGCTGTAGTACCTCACTCGAGAGGAACAAGGAGCCTGTGAGCTGGGAGCCATTTCCCAGCTGCTGGAACGGGGCTCCGTGACCCTGGTGACATCCACGACCGGACGGCAGGCGGGTGGCTCCGCGGGGCACCCCCGGGCGCGCGGCCCCGCCCTTTTTCCGCGACCTGGCCGCGCTCGTCGGCTCCCCTCCACCGTCACCCAGGGAGCGTTGCGCAGCAGGGCTTGGCTTGGCTTTTAAAATCCATGTCTCTCTATGTATTTGCATGTGTGCGTATGGATATTTATATATAAAAATGCGTTTTGAGGCAGCGGGGGCCTTGGCGGGGGCCGAGCCCCC
>NW_010274622.1:0-4806 GCF_000690775.1 Eurypyga helias | reverse complement strand
CCCCCACTTGCGGCTGCTTTTTTGTGGGTTCCTGCCCCAGGAGGCTAGAAAGGGCCAGTGTGTGGGGTTGCCTTCCAGCAGGTACGGTGGGGGCTTGTTTTCATTGCTGATGAAGAGTCTGAGTGACCCTTCGAAAAACTCCTGTAATTTTGCTTCCCCTGATGATAGGGGCTGCCTGAGCAAGAGTTCCAATTCTGACCTGCAAGTCTCTGGTGGCCTCTTTTGTTGTAGCTGTTGATCGGTCCATGCAAAATACCCGCAGGGGAGTGACGAGACTCGCGGGTAAGGCTCAAGTCCCAGTGTGCTGTTCTAAAAAGTGCTGCTTTAATTTCCCAGCGCAGGCCACTCACTGTAACCCGCCAGATAATTGTCTTTTTGTGAGGTACTGGGTATGACCAAGATACAAATATTATGATACAATAACCTAGATTTGATTTTTTTCTTCCTGTGGCTTTTAGAGGAAAAAAAAAACCCAAAACAGGTTAAATTCTTTGCACAATTGAGTTGTGGTGAATTGTTAGGAGTTTATAGCTTTTAAATGTGTCACTTTTGGTCAGATGATCCAAATTGTAGTTTTGTTACTAGCTCTATCTGTTCTTTTGTAGCTGTGAGCTGCCAAATCCAGAAGATCTTTCAAGCTTCCATTTAGAGGCTGAACAACCAGACCTCAAGGGTTAGGCTCTACCAGTACCTTTAGTGTTTCCTGCCTTGCTAGAATTAAGATGTAAGCCAATATAAAAACAATACAAAAAAAGGTGGATGGTTGTTCTTGGTGCCTCAGTTTCAATCTTTTTGTAACTGCACAGCACTGCATCAGGATGTGTTTAAAAAAACCAAAATTGGTGTTTGAAAATACAATATTTTAAAAAATTAATTCCTCTGTTTTATTGTGCATCTGGGTATGATTAAAAAAAAAAACCGGCATTTTAGAAGTAGTATTTTAGTCTGTGCTCAGTGTTTGCAATGATGTGTTAGTTTAGACCATGGTGGATCACAAGGATGGTCAGGTTAGGAGAAAATTAATGAAAAAAACCCACAGAATTTGGAAGTGTTGTACTGACCAAGAGTATACTGTGGTGACATTTCTGTCTGTACTGAAAGATTTGATAAATGCAGAAAGAAGTAATTGAGATGGGGGGAAAGGATTGTATAAAAGGTTGCTTTAGGAAAAACCAGTTTCTGCTTAAATCACTAAATACGGTGTAAAAAAAATTGCTGGGTACAGTATTTTGTTTGAATGTATTTTATTTAAATTAATTAAAAGTTGATAAATACTGTGCTGCAAAGTAATGAAGAGGCTTAGGGATTCTAGAGAAGCATGCAGATACTTAATTTGTACTTAAAATTACTGCATATATATGGAAATTGTCCCTTGCTTTCATAGGAAAAAAATGTACCCAAGTATTCCTGCTATACGAACACAACCATGCTTTTTAAAGTCTCATGCTTTAAGGAGAGAATGTGTAGTCAGCTAGCTAGTGCTAGGATATCTTGATCTAATTTAAAAAGGTGTTTTTTAATAACATTAATCAGTCAATTTTACTGTGTCTTTTATATTGACTGTATACTTCTTGGTTTATCAGACCATAAGGGAAACCTATTCTTCCTGCTTTGCTGGTCTCTTTCTTTTGTTTTTTTCTTTTTTTTTTTTTTTTTCCCCACTGTTGCGAGGACCAAAAAGCCCCTGTTGTACTGGGGAGCAGGCAGACAACTGAAAACTAGCCCGATGACTAAGTCCCTGGCCATTATCTCAAGTCTGTTGGGTCAGCTCTTCAAATTTATGTCTCAACATGAGCTGTTTTCATCTCTGTTCTCTTTGCTTACCGTGGTGGAACCCCATATGATCGTGGAGCACCATGTTCAGAAGAGGTGTGTTCATTGATCCACACAGTTCCTTTGCCTTCCCATTAAAGTCAGAGGAGTTAATCTAGATTTCTTTGGGTGTGATAGAGAGCAGACTTTGGCCTGTTCAATCTAGTGGTTTGGGGGTTCCATGCTCCCCTTATAAAAGACAGCATAGTAAACACTTTTTGAAGATGGGTTTCTGAATAGTTTGGGTTTCAGAATTAAACACCCCAGAATCAGTCAAGCTAGACAATGGAGCTTTTGCACAGAGTGAAATTTGAGATGCAGAGAGGTGATGACATGAATTCAAGCCTTGTGCTCCACATCTGCAGTCTGTGATGCAGTAATTCAGGAAGTAAATTTGGGGGCACATGTTTTGCAGGCACTTGCTTTCATGTACAAAGCCTAGATAGGAGATTAAGAAGTGTTTGTGCCAGTTCCCTGTTATAATTTTTATAGTAAGCCTGTAGTGTTATCTTGCAGTTGGAGGTACGTAGCTGTGCTTTGATCTGATTACTGAAAATTATGCCTTTACTCACTCAACAACTTCCCTGTTGGCTTTTTCTTCTTGTTGTTTGTTTACAAGAAGAAAATCCCATCTCTTGGTTTTTAGAGGTTTAAGATAAAAGATAATGGTGGTTATCCTTTTTTTGGGACATGATCTTCAGCTGTTAGTCTTCCAGGTGGTTATAATTTGCTCATTTTGTTGAGGCTTTGTTGCTGGTGTCTTGAATGCAGATGCTACTCTTACATATATGTTGGAGAGTGAGAACAGGCCTGGTTTTTAGGAGAATAAGTCAGATTTGGGAGAATTGATGCAAAACTGGAAAATCATGGGTTTTTTACTATTTATATGGAGCTACCATTTAAATTTGTGTGTGAAGTAATGCATTGCCTTTTAGGAGAATAAGTCAGATTTGGGAGAATTGATGCAAAACTGGAAAATCATGTTTTTTTTCCTATTTATATGGAGCTACCATTTAAATTTGATGTGTGTGAAGTACTGCATTGCCAACTTTTCAAAGTTACTTTCTGGTTTATTTACATGGGTCACTTATAGGCTAACTGATTTTGCAGGGAAATCTGTCAACAGAGAGTCTTGCTAAAAATGTTTCTATTATACTTTCATGGGCTGTGTGTCTAGTGGATAAAAAAATGTTTGGGTTTCATTTTACAACACTTACAGCTATTTTTAATTAAAAGTTTTGTCTCCTAAAGTATTTGGAGGAACTGTAGGTAATTTCAAAATGAAGTTTTACATTTTGAAAGTTTCTTTTTATTGTAGCTGTGTTGTAATTAAGGCACTTGTATCAGCTTCACTAACTGGTCCTTCAGTATTTGCTTCTTGATCTCAGATGTTCATGTTTGAACTTGTAAAATTGATCAGAAATGCCATTCTCTGAGGGCATGAAGGTAGCCGTGCTTGGAAGCATAACATCCGTGGAAGTTGTAGTGCAGTAAGATCCCTATGAAAACTGATGATTGGGTGTGAGCAGAATTTAGGTACTGTTTAATTCAGAGCAGTGCTTGACTTCTAACTTTGAATAGATCTGATGAGGCAACTTTAATGGTGTTTAAACCTGCTATAAAAACTTTGAATCTAAATTCTGTCTCTGTGCACAGTTTTTAGTGCAGCTGGGCTTGTTCATCTAAAGGCTGAAAGGAGCCTTGAAAGTGGTAAATCTTTTGTCAAGAAGAGCAAGGGCAAAGGTGATAACAGGTTGTTTTAGGGTATGTTTTTTGAAGTTGGAACTGATCAGATGCATCAGCTGTTACAGACTTAACAAAAATCTGCAGAAGTCACAATAACAGATGACTCTAAGGATGATTATCAGTATGAAGAGGTAAATTACAAAATTGATAATCTTATAAGTAGTAGAAATGAATGTTTCATTCTTTTGTTTTACTTCATCAGTCACAAAAACATCCTAGGAGAAATGACACAAGTCTCCATTGATACGGTGCAATGATGCTAGGCATATCTTTATTTTTCAAGAGAAGATTCAGTATCTGTTGTTATGTTTTATTTTTAGTTGAATGTCAAATACTATTTAAAAGGTACAGGTATTTCTGTTTAGACTTTTCAGCTTATTTATAATTAGTATTTCAGTAACACAAATTCTATTTAAATACGGCAAAAAATTATTTTAGCAAGAATGAGATTATTTTCAGTAGTTATACTGGGGGTGGAAATGGTTGTATTGTGGGGGGGGGGGGGGAAAAGATGTGTAAAATATTGATACCTAACTTAAAATCATTTCATTTAGGTTCCAGCAGATGATGAGGATTTTAGTCTTCAGGAAGATGATGAGGATCTGTCAAAGGCTTTGCAGATTATTCAAGAGCAGGCTGAAGATGCCCAAATTAGAGTAAGAGCTTCCTAAACATTCTAAGACGCTGTCTGTAATCCACTTGGCATTAGTAGCTTAAAACTTACACATTATAATATAATGACGAAATATTTGTGTGGAAAAGATTGCCTCTTATTTTTCCGAAGTTTCTAGGGGTAAACATACGGCACAGTCGAAAAGGCAACTTAGGTTGTCTGGGTTTCGTCTTCCTGTAACTTTAGTCATTTTGTTGTCCACAAACAAGGTGATATTGTGAGTACATGTAACAAATGTTTTAACAACCTATCTATATATTAATGCTATTACAACGTATCAGTATTTAAGGTTTGTTTCTTTATTGTAGTAGATAGGATGAGAATGTGATCCCTGACACAGGAAAGAAACTGCATATGCTTAAGACACATGGAAGTTCACAGTTGAATGCTTTGCTAAAATAGGTTATTCATATATTGAAAATGAAGAATGGTCTGTTTTACTGTATTAAATCAAAGCATTAATGAAGTTATCAATCAGTTCACACCATCAGTTTCTGACACTTCTTACATTTACAGTTTGATTTCAGAACAGTTATGTAATAGTTCAAAGTTCATAGAATCATAGAAACATGGAA
>NW_010274621.1:4801-10541 GCF_000690775.1 Eurypyga helias | reverse complement strand
ATCGCTCCTGAGCTTGGAGGAAAATTGCTTATGTTATATTAAAAAAATCTGTGACTTTGAATTCAAAATATACCCAAACAAGTATAAGATTTGATCCTGCCTCTTTTCTCTACCAATTTTTAATTGCAAAAATGCCAGTTTTGATGTTGTTACTGAAAGAAGGATATTTGTGTGTTTTACTAAATCTTATTTACACTGAGAAATATAATTTCTCTATTAGTGATTTGCTTTGCAACTATACATGTGCATTCATATAAAGAAAGTGACAGCTGTTCTTGGTAATTTATCAATTTGCAGAATACGCTTTGACCCACCAAACTGTATCTCATAGTTGAATGAAATATTATAAAATATTTTTCTATTTAACCAAAAAGTCAAAATGTATCTTTATTAAGAATAATAATAAGTAATAATAATCTACATTTGTATAGAGAGAGATTTTATTTCAAGATCTATTGTGCTATGGAATAGTGAGTGATTCTTCTTTTTTTACAGTTGGAAAAGTTAGGAACAGAAACAATTTCCATATTGTTTCTAATTTATTTACTGTGAAAGGCATGGGGAAAGAAGAAAATCAGGACAAATGAGGAAGACATCACTTTGTACACCTGGCTACTGCACACCATCATAATACTTCTGAACATATCATTTATACACTGCTGTTATTTAAAACACAAATTATAGAAACATAGAATCTTTTAGGTTGGAAAAGACCTTTAAGATCATCAGGTCCAACCATTAACCCAGCACTGTAAAGTCCACGACTAGACCATGTCCCTAAGCACCACACCTACACGCATTTTGAATGTCTCCAGGGATGGTGACTCAACCACTTCCTGGGGCAGCCTGTTCCAATATCTGACAACCATTTCGGTGAAGAAATTTATCCTGATATCCATTGTAAACCTCCCCTGGCACAACTTGAGGCCATTTCCTCTTGTCCTATCCCTTGTTTCTTAGGAGAAAAGGCCAACCACCACCTCTCTGCAACCTCCTTTCAGGTAGCTGTAGAGAGCAATATGGTCTCCCCTCAGCCTCCTCTTACCCAGGCTAAACCCCCAAAATCTTGAAACTTATTTCATCACCATGAAACCAAGAACTTTGTAGACCTTCATCTAACTTCAAAATATGAGATGTGCAGAGGTAAATCTGAATTTTATCTCCATTCCTACAGTTGGTAGAAGAATACAAAAAAAAAAAAAAAAAGAAAACAACTTCCATGTTTCACTTTAAAAGCTTGAGTCCATCATCACGTTTCGCTGTCTGATCACCTTTGTGAATGTGTCGTATTTTACTACTGATGCTGTTTCATCTTCTGTATGTGCCAAACCAATGTACCTTAGAGCTTCATCTCCCAGTTCGTTAATAGCTCTGAAGTCTTATAAAATGAAATAATAATAAAATGTACAGAAACCAACTGTCATAATATATTTACATTCATTTTTGCTAGTGTTCTCATTCTAGAGAGCCTTTTTCTTTTAAGAGAAAGTAATAATAGTGCATTGCTATGGAAACCTCTCGGGTTTTTTTTTTTTTTTTCCTGCTGGAAATATTTTATTACCAATTATGCTGCATTTTCTGTGGTTTGGAATTTTACAAGCACACCTTGCTTTTACCTTGAGTTCTGATTTGGCCTTTGTTAATATTGTAATACATTTATCCTAAAATAATAATTCTCTTGCTCCCTTAAATTTGTTATTTTTGCACCTAAATAAATTCAAAGAGGAAAAAAATAATATATTGCTTTTTTAATCTTCATATTTTTTTTTCAAAATGTTATGTAATTTGTTTTCAATGTAAGAAGAAAAATAATTAAATTTATTTATTGTTCCACTGACAATAAAATAAAATAAAGTAATATTTTTCATTTTATTTACATTTTCTAAGGACTGAAAATTCTTACCAGCAAGCCCCCTTTTGAGCTTTATTCTTCCGTCAGGCTTTCAATGAATATAAATAACTGTCATAAATTGTGCAAACAAACCTCTGAAGGAATTCAAACTGTAAAAGTAAGGATGTTTACTGTGCTGCTGTGCCCATTATTTCACATGCAGCACAAGTTCTCATGTTCTCATAGCGTGTGCGTGTGCAAGCATGCACATCTGTAATGATCTCAGCTGACATATAAAGCATTTTTGATTTGTGCAGATGACAGGACATGTACAAAATCCTGATTCTTCCTGAAATAAATGTATATTTAAGTGAATTAATGTGCAAAAGGAGGCAATAGAAAAGGAGAAATTATGAAGTGAGTTGGTGAGTCTAGTAATAATAGCAGTAGTCTCAGATAAAAAAGACAAATTTATGAGTGATTTTTTCCTATATTAACATAAAATCTTTTTTTAGAAACAGACATATACATTTTGATCTATACATATAAATTATGCAGATGTGGATATATACATAGTTATGCTTAAAATAGTTTTCTAAAATATAAAGGTATATCTATATATAAATGCAAATAGAACATGAACCATCAGTTAAATATCTATTACACATATAAAAGCTACTTTATCAAAGCTAGCTAAAAATTCGAATTAAATTCCACACTATATTTATTACTGAAATACATGAAAAATATTTCAAAAACTTCCATGTCGTTCAACAGTCTACTAGGTTTCCAACACCTAAACTGCTATGCAGGGATGTGCAGAAAAAACAGAAGCAGTTCATACAACTGAAACACTATGGCTGGGCTAAGGCTAGCCTCTGCCTCACGTAAGTGTTCCTGCCAAAACATAAAATGGGAAAGTCAGAAACATTACCATCACAAGAACTTCACTGGTACCCTTCTGGCACAAGTTCACATTCTGTCAATGAAATGCTTGTCCTACTTTAGATAAAATACAATTAATCATCTCAAACTTTCAGTTTAAACTAATCTTGCTTAAATTGATCTTGTTGGACCAGATTGAGGAACAGTCAGGTGAACTGATATCAGCAGACCCTCTGGGATGGCAACACAATAGAAGCAGACACAAACAGATCTTTGGTAGAAGCTTCTTCAAAAGCTTGTTGTCTTCTAAGCGAATGCTTTCCACAGCTGTTATTCTTTTCCAATGAGGCAACTTCAGTTTTAGTACCTGAGATAGCACATCAACAACACACTTGACTTGGTTTAGAGAAAACCAGCTGGTTTGAGAAAACATGGCTTCACCAAGGGCAGATTGTGCCTGACGAATATGGTGGCCTTCTATGATTGTGTCACAAGTTTGGTGTATTAAGGAAGGGCAACTGAGGTAATCTACCTGGACTTCTGCAAAGCCTTCAACACAGTACCACTTGGATATCAGGAAGAAGTTCTTCACGGAGAGGGTGGTGAAACACTGGAACTGGTTGCCCAGAGAAGTTTTGGATGCCTCATCCCTGGAAGTGTTCAAGGCCAGGCAGGATGAGGCTTTGAGCAACCCGGTCTAGCAGAGGGTGTCCCTGCCCACGGCAGGGAGGTTGGAACTAGATGATCTTTAAGGTCCATTCCAATCCCAACCATTCTGTTATATGAAAAACTGCTTCTATCGTGTCATGCTTCCAGAGCTGTTCTAATCTGTCATATGGAAGGATCCATCACTATGTTAGCCAAACCTGAAATTGTCTGACTGTTCTCCCTTCACTTCCTAAATACCACTTCCACTTTTATCTTTAGCTTACTTGTGTCCTGATAGACTCTTTTTTGTGGGCAGTCTGTTCTTCCGTGTGTAGCTGGATTTCTTCTTTTTATCGTAATGGAGCAGTGCTAATCACAGTCAAAAATGGTCTAAACATAACATTGAGATCAGATCACAGTATCACAAAATATATTTTTCCCATGTAATTTGAGAAATCAGTTTGACTATCTTAAGCCTTTGCTTAAACCATTTTTCTGAAGAGGTATTTTGTTGTAGACAAGATTCAGTACCAAAGTGATTCTGCAAATGTTGATACACAGATTAACCACAAGATTTACATAGCTGTATATTTTGAGTAGCATCTGAAAAACAATCCTGGAGACTTTAGAAAAGTAAGGAAAGAGAGATGGCTACATATCTTTTGAGAACCAGCTCAGAGTGTTTAAAATGTGAAGCTGAAAAAGCCCTTTTAAAAGAATGGCATTTACAAGCCATTTTATAATTATGGAATTTGTCCACCTATGGACAAGTCCAAGTGAAAGAATTGGCCTGATTAAAAACCATAAGTGTAAAGGTAAATAAGTTGTCTTTATTAGTAGAATAGAATTCTGACAATATCAGGAGAAACTGTTCAGCAAATAGAATTTCAATAAAATGTTGGGGTTTTTAAAAATAATAAAAAATTTTCATGTTACATACCTAATTTTTTTAAATTCCAGTGAACAAATTTTTTTATATATATTAATACTCTGACTTTTCTTTCATAATAAATTTCTAGATAACAAACCATTTTTAAAATTAAAATCTGAAACTTGTGGGTTTTTTCAGATGTTGAAATATTTTAACATTGGACCTCTGAATTTCATTTTTTTTTAAATTGAAGTAAGTTTCAAAAGAAAATTTTTATTTCTACAACAAGATTATACAACAAAATGATGGATTCTATTTATTCAGAGTAGATTTTTAGAGCACTTGGGAAATAGTTACAAAGCCAGAAACAGGTGAGATTATTACACATGTACTTTGCACTCATGGACGCATTTCCATGAAGTTGCAACATTGTACCTTTGATAATATTATGTTGCTCAGAATGTTAACATGAGAAAAAATTTTGAGAACATTAATCTACCAGGCTCATTTTAGAGCTCTGAAATCATTATTTTTATTGCTGCCTAAAGACATAATGCATCACTTGCAATGGAAGCCAGCAGTGCCATTTCTCTTCCATCACTTCCAGGCTTGGCTTCAGTTTTTATACTGATGTATGTACTACACGTCTTGGAACTAAAAAATATTAATGTATAATGGCAAAAAGCACATGCTAGGAAATGGCATACTTTTAGGGTAGATATTCTATGTACAGGTATAAAAAGTGCAATACTTCATATTGTTGTTTTCATCAGAGCAGTAGGTGGAATCTGGGACATCATATTCTTACAATGCTTTATTTACACTGTTTCATGTATGGTAATGACCAGTAGAAATTAATGGAATTGTTTAAGTGATGTGAGATCACCCTCCACAGGAAATACTGTAGAATGCAGAATTCACTGACGAACAGCAAGTTTCAGTAATGCTTCCATGCACTGATACATTTTCCAATATCACATAGCATTCTTCACCTGTGATATATCCCATTCAGTCATTCCATGTTTACCAATCTTGTGAAAGCCAACAACCCTTTCAAAACAGTGAAATATATTTCTCCTTTCCATTCCCAAATGTCTCAAAAGACATGTCATAAAAATAGAGAATCGTAACATAGTATTCTTCTATACCTCACAATTTTTGCAACATCACTGGTCACAGCCTTTACCAATTCATTCCCCCCGATAGTCTTACAGAGGATAAACTTGACTGGAAATTCAATTACTGCTCTATTCCCTTTTCTTATATTTTTAAATATATGTCTACATGATTTTACTTTAAATTATTTCATTTAAAAGTTCAATAATGTATATTATCACAATCAATGTCATCTACCGGGACTTGTGCAAAACATTTGACACTGTGCCACACAGCATCCTTGTCTCTAAATTGGAGAGGCATGGATTTCACAGATTGACTGCTCAGTGGATAAAGAACTGTCTTCATGATCACATTCAGAGACTTGTGGTCAATGGCTCAAAGCCTGA
>NW_010274621.1:0-4448 GCF_000690775.1 Eurypyga helias | reverse complement strand
TGCTGGCAGCCCAGAAAGCCAACTGTATCCTGGGCTGTATCCAGAGAAGTAGGTCGAGGGATGTGGTTCTTCCTCTGTACTCTGCTCTTGTGTGACCTGACCTGGAGTATTGCATCCAGTTCTGGGGCCCCCAGCATAAGAAGGATATCAACAGGTTGGAGCAAGTCCAGAGGATGGCCATGAAGATGATCAGAGGGCTGGAGCACCTCTCCTGTGATGAAAGGCTGAGAGAGTTGGGCTTGTTCAGCCTGGAGAAGAGAAGGCTCTGGGGAGACCTTCTGGTAGGCTTCCAGTATCGGAAGGGAGCCTACAAGAATGTTGGGAGGGGACTTCTGACAAGGGCTTGTAGTGACAGGACGAGGGGTAAAGGGTTTAAATTGAAAGTGGGGAGATTTAGATTGGATATCAGGAAGAAGTTCTTCATGGAGAGCGTGGTGAAACACTGGAACTGGTTGCCCAGAGAAGTTTTGGATGCCTCATCCCTGGAAGTGTTCAAGGCCAGGCAGGATGAGGCTTTGAGCAACCTGGTCTAGCAGAGGGTGTCCCTGCCCAAGGCAGGGAGGTTGGAACTAGATGATCTTTAAGGTCCATTCCAATCCAAACCATTCTATTCTATGAAAAACTGCTTCTATCGTGTCATGCTTCCAGAGCTGTTCTAATCTGTCTATTTAATGGCAGGATGTTAGCTGCTATGTTAGCCAAACCCTTTCAACCCAAACTATTCTATGATTCTATATACCTCTAGTCTGGGTAGTACTGAAGCTGCTTATCCTCTCTGAATCCTAGGTGTTTTGCCTCCCCATGGAAATATATATATATAAATGACACAGCCTGATGAAGCCATAAAATACTTCAGATATTGTGAGATGTGAAGGATAAGTAAAAATATAAATCAAATGCAAGAAGATCAGAGAAAATGCATGTGTCCTTGTAGATAAATGTCTGTGAGTTATACCAGACAGGTAAACAGAACTTCCCTACAGGTGTTTATCCTCTGCATGGGAGAGGTTAATCCCCAGAGATCCAATTTAAAAGGCACAGTTATTGCCACTTTGTTTTGTTGATTGAGCAACTTCTCCTTTTCTCCATTCTTTGCAACTGCTAAGCCCATCGTTGTGCATAACTGTTTGCCATTCTCTAACCTAACCTTTCTTTTTCTTTTTCTTTCACACCCATTGTCCCACCACTGTTCCTAAAAGCAACCCAGAGCCCACAACACTAGCCCCTTTTTAATGTTATTTCTCCTTTTTATTCTTTCTATCTCACTTGAGAATCTTTGTGAGGTTCCTGTCCTTTTCTGAAGGCTGTCCCATACACCCAGAAAACAATGACAAATACTGGCCCTTTTTCCTGTTCATTTATAGAGCTCTCTCTCTGGACACTGGCTTCTAACAATAGCCATGTCTATGTCTGCACCCTGACTAAACCACTGAAGCACCCTTATGATGTAATACACTGGTATTTCTAACCATTCTGATTCAGACACACTATGATGTTTAGAAGTAGATATTTGTCAGCCCAGTTCCTGTTCTTAAAGAGGACACACAGTCATCTTTTTGCAAGACATCTCTGACTGCTCAATAAAGATAGTGGTATCATCATGTGTCACTTCCCATCATAATTTCTATGGCTTTTCCCTGCTCCGTACCCTGCAAGAACAGTGAGCAGAGAACCTGATTCATACAGAAATATATAACACAAACATTGCAGCAGCGATTCTCAAACATCATTTGTTCAGATACCAGTATCCTGCAGACACTGATATCATATGCAGATGGCAGGAAGCAGTAGCCCAGGGATTTGCACCAAACCCTGAGGCAGAGATGAGGGAGGCAGGGGGCACGCTCCACCTTCCTCTCTCACGTGGAGGTTGCAAAAAATCGCTTCTGACACCAGAGCTTCTGTTGTTCCTCAGCAGGCAGAGGAACAGCAGTTCTTCATAGCCTCAAAAGACAACTAGATGGATATTTGGCAGGTGTGAAAGGGACAGCTATTACTGCTTTTTGATGTGTTTTTGGCACTAGCATTTTACACACCGTAGTTTGACACCCCTTCTACTACACATTGGAATAAATATAATTTACTACTGTTAAGATTTTATTTCTTCCTTTGAACTATCAGGACATTGATCATCTCATGATTCAGTCTTATAGTTTATGCCTAGTAAACTAGTGTTACGTGAATTTCAGAGACACACATATTTTGGCGAGGAAAAAGCCAATGTCATCTATAACAAACAAATAATTTTTTAATCTTCCAACAGTGTTCATAAATTATATTAAATTAAACACTTTTTAGAAAATTATAATCATTTTTATCAATTGAATATCATAATATTCTCAAAAGCTTTAGATTGTTGTCCAACTTGGAAGCAAGAAAACCTTCAAAATAAAAACTATATGTAAAAAAACTCCAACATTTTATGCAATAAATGTATTTCAGTAACATCAAACATCAGATTTTATAGTTATTATAACTGCTGTGGGGTTGTGTTTGGGTTTTTGGTTTGGTTTTCGGGTTTGGTTTTTTGGTTGTTTTGGTTTTTGTTTTTTTTTTTAACCCTTCGTTTTCTCTCTGGTAAAAAGAAGATCACAAAATCTTAAGAAAATGTTGAAATTCAAAATTATGTATGGGATGACTTATAAAGAACAAAGGAAAGGCTAGAGATAGATGACAACTTGTAGATTAAATTTATTTAACCTATCCTTTCAGGCAAAGTTTACATTTTTGAATTTTACCAGCGTACATAATGGTAAGAGTATAGGGGAAGACAATGATTGAACTGAATGTTAGTTGACTAGATGATTCAATGAAATACCTACCTTGGATCCTCAGAAAAATTAGATGATCTGGTCTTGAAAGTTCAAATACAAGCATAAACATTCTTTTCAGTAATAGTAAGACAACTTCAAAAGATTCGACGGTCATAACAAACTCAAAAAAATATTTTTATCTACCAAAATTAATCTGGTTATTTACGTTTTGGAATTTGTTTTTTCTATGTTTGTTTCCAACTGTGTTTTTTCTTCTCGTATCTCTAAAATGACCCTTACCCTTTCAAATGTGGATGATATTCAAGAAACCATTGACTTCTTTATTTCCCTTTTACCTTTTCTTGCATTCTCTTTGATAACCTCCAGTCAAAAAGCTTTTAGTAGAAAGGCTGGTAGAAACTTGAAAGGAACCAACCTTTTTGGAAAAAAAAGAAAACTGCTTATTTAGCCTTCTCTTTTTAAAAGTAGTTTAAATTCTATCCAGGGAACAGCTGAAAACCAGCTTATTTTGCAAGCTATGAGATGATACTTGCAGTATCTTGGTTCCCAGTCTAAAATTACACTCCCTAATCAGTAAGTAAAATTCATTCTGTTTATATTTTTGTGTTGTGGTGATGTAATTATAGCTGAAGTGTGGAAGAGTATTTGTTTTTAGTCCAAGAATTAATTTCACTGTATCTAAACCTTTCAAATCAAACTATTCATACAGAGCTTTACAAAAAGATTGAAAACAACAACCAGTATATGTCTGTCTTCCTTTCTAAGAAGAGGTTAGATGTATACAAAAACAACAGAAAACTTGTTTCTATATAAATCTATCTAAAACTACATGTAAAGCTACTTTTCAATGTTTACCTCCTACTCCCTGAAGATACTAAGATAAGGTTTCTGTAAGACAATTTTCATCCATGTCCCATGTGATTCTTTTTCTTCTCATCTCTACTGCTGCGTGTTTAAAATAGCAATGAATCATCAAGCAAATCTGAAATCATGTAAGTCTAGAAACAAAGAAGATAATCCAAACAGTTACTTCTTCACTTTTATGATTTTTATATCTGTTAACAGCTTTAATAGTGTTAGTGTCACTCTCCTATGACTATACTAACTATAAAGTAAAAAAGAAAATGCTACTGTATTAATAACATCAGGGGGGGAAAAAACCCTCATGGGGCCAATTTATCTCCAATATAACATCAAGGGCAAATATACCACAAGTCATAATGCATTACTCAGAAAACATGGCAGTGATTTGTAGTAAAGTAGCAGGGATTTGTAATGAAAAGTGCACTGATGATTCAAACTTTTTTTGAAAATTCAGCTAACAACAGCAAGAAAACACTTAAATGGGATTTTCTGTTTCTCTGAGGACAAACTGGTTTCGTCTCTGCTGATTTCTGCTAGGATAGTTGATTTTCTACACAGTATCTAGTATGAGGCTATGTTTTGGATATGTGCTGAAAATAGCATTGCTAATACAGTGATGTTTTTGCTGTTGCTGAGCAGTTCTTACACAGAGTCAAAGCCTTCTCTGATCCTCACACAGCTCCACCGGCAAGTAGGCTGAGTGTGCAAAGATGTTTGGAGGGAACACAATCATGACAGGTGGCCTCAAATGATCAAACAGATATTCCATAACATATAATAACATCCTCAACATATAAAGGTGGGGGAAGA